>NC_140950.1:5077500-5270000 GCF_014529385.1 Adiantum capillus-veneris | reverse complement strand
ATAGTGTAAAAACCTGAAAACGTAGCCTAATTTTCTAAAATTCTTCTGGCAAATTCAAGGAAATGAATTTTGTAGGTTTGGAAAAATGATTTTTTCCGAACACTGGTTCTCTTCAATCTAGAGGATAGGGTTCCCATGACATGGGAGGTCTGCCAGCCTCGTTTACAAGTGACACGGGGTCGAGCTCATGGGATCTACGGTAGGGGTGCACGATCGGCGGGGCATGGCTTTTAGGCCGTCGGATCTCCGCAGCAGGGGGTAGGATTTATGTACTGCCAGAGTCGCTTTACTTGAAGTGGCGTGCGATAGGCGGGTTGGATAGAGATGAGGAGTGCGGCCAGGGAGGTCCGGGGTTCAAGGCCCAACGCTCGGTTGGGAACCCTAATATTTTATGCTCGTTGATCTTTAATCAACGGTGGATTAAAGCTGAACCGTCGATCCCTCGACTTGACCCCATGTCTTTTATGGACGAGGGTCTGCAAGGTGAAAAAGAAACATTTCCAATCAATCCAGGTTCCTTGTGTGCGACCATGATTGTGACATGGCAATTGGGGATAATTACTAACCATGCCTAGTGTAGCCACCACCTAAATTGGTCCATACATCCCTACACATCTCTAGTTTCCATCGCCTCTCCGATTGAATGCTCAAATAAACTTTTTTCCGAAGATCTTGGATTACCTAGGCATAGAGAGGTAAATTGACTATACTTGAAGAGCTGTACACTAAAATCTTCTGAATTTTGTAGATCTTTTCACCGTTAAATTTAAAATCTAGAGGTAAATTTCAAAATATGTGGGTGAGATCGTACTAAACCTAAGCTTTTCTTGTGCAAAAAAAATGCCAACACCCCAAACGGCTCCACCACATGCGCAGTCCTAATTTCGGCTCCTTTGCCATCGCCACCATCATACCCCACTTTATCACCTCTCCTACATGCATAGCATCTCCCTCTCTCCGTCTTCGCCATCGCCTTGGCGCAGAACGTCTCCCTCTCTCTGTTTCTGCCGTCGTGCTCCCGCAGACCCTCCAGGTCCTACTATCACTACACACGATAGCATATATATATATATATATATATATATATATATATATATATATATATATATATATATATATATATATATATATATATATATATAGAGAGAGAGAGAGAGAGAGAGAGAGAGAGAGAGATCAGAGAGAGAGAGAAGTCTCTTGCGTCGGCTGTAGCACAACCTTCCCTTGCTTTCTCCGTACATGCGGTTTAATGTGTGTGCGCAGCAACAAAAGTGTGTGTGTGTGTGGACATACAACATGTCTGTGTCGGCATGCCAGTGCGAGGTCAGCTGGACGGTCATCCCGTACTGCACCCGACGGATTAAATATGAATAGCACGAGGACAACTGCAACAAAAAGAAAATAAAATAAGAGATAGCCATTCCTCAATGCGCCTCATGCCTAAATTTCTCACACACAGAGGCCATGTCCCCCTCACCAGTGCAAGAGCTTGAGGTAGCTACTCTCTCACACACACAGAGCTTGCGAGCTTGCGCGTGCATTGTGCAGTCTCTTGTGTCGCCTGCTCGGGTGAAACAAAGTCGCCACGTGTTCGGGGTAGGAATTTCCACAAATCAGAGGGATATTTTGCGTTGGCAACGGAGGTAGGTAATGTGGGTACTGGAAAGGGTGCAGAAGGTTCTACGATGCTGGGTCATGGTGCCCAGGTGCTGTAATCGCTACTGGTAGGTGTTGTACCCCCAAACGCTAGAGTTCTAGGAACTCAACGGTATTGATTCCCTAAATGCTGGTACAGGCCTGATCCCCTCAACGCTATAGTCGTGGCAGATCAACGTTGGAAGCTCTCTCTCTCTCTCTCTCTCTCTCTCTCTCTCTCTCTCTCTCTGCGTTCGCAGTCGGCAGGCTATGTCGCTGTGTGGCCGGGGACTGTAGGGCGCACAAATCGGAACACTCTTAGAGTTGCCGGATGAAGCAGAAGCTGCCATGTGGCAAGGGGGGGAGTCGAAATCCCTCCCTCTTTTATTATAGTATAGATAAGCTTATCTCTCCTCTTGGTCCCCTGCTGAAGAATGAGTTTAGCAACACATATCCATATCCTAACTCTTGTTCCCATTATTCTTCCCACGTTAAATGATCATTTCAATATGAGAAAATCATTTGAGATATGTAGATAATAGATTTTATGATATTGTATGTGATGTCCCCCACTTGCCGATACTCGGTCCAATACCCCTACCTAGCTTGTTGGTCAACACCCACTCGGAAGGCTCCTTCTTTACTCATTTAGAATAACTTCATAAGACTATCACATAAACTACAGAGAGGCATCCATTTCCTCCCTTTGGTGGGGAGTGGGGACCCTTAAGTGGTAAAGAAAATTGTATAAAATGGCGGAAGGGTTCTATGTCAACTTTTGCGACCTGAAGGCGTAGGATAAAAAAACTGTTACTGGTTGCAAAATTACGAATTAACTCGCTTTTCATCATAGCGCTGGTGGCGGCTCTGCGTAGCTTTCAAGTACGACAGCTATCGGATTGCAAGGAACCCATATTCTCTGCTTAGTGAAGTACATACTACAAGTCTACAACGTCATTAGCACCTCATTAGCTCAGTCGTTCCTTGCTCTTCGTGAAGAGAGAGAGAGAGAGAAAAGACGAAGAAGAAGACGTAGGAGGAGGTCGAAGCCAGCTTGGTACGTTTGCTTTGTCATGCTCATGCTTGCTTCGTCATGCTCATGCTGCGTGGGAGTCCAGCTCTCTCTCTCTCTCTCTCTCTCTCTCTCTCTCTCTCTCCGGCACAGATTCGAGGACGCGTCAAGGGACATGCATGAAAGAGAGAGGAGGGGACTGCGTGTACTAACAAGCCCGACTAATAAGACCTTGGCGTGAGAACGATACCGCAAGCCAAGGACTACGCAGGATAGGCCGTGGAGTGAACGAGAAGGGGGTGGCGCCCGCAGCTAGGTCAAAGCCCTCTCTCTCTCTCTCTCTCTCTCTCTCTCTCACTTTCTGGACTGAAGGGAGCCGCTGCGCTAATTTCTCTTTGCGTCATCCTTTTTTCCTGCTTCTTTGCCGTCGCTCTACTACAGCCGACCACCTGCAGCAGAAAAACCAGAAGAGTTTGCTCATGCTTGCTTTGTCATGCTCATGCTGCATCGGAGTCCAGCTCTCTCTCTCTCTCTCTCTCTCTCCCCCGGCCCCCCGCCTTGCTTGCATGGGTTTACTTGCCTGCATTTGCTTGCCAGCGCCACGCTGACGTCCTTGGCTAGCGTCCCGGCCAGGTCATGATGGCCACGGCCACTGCGAGGCGCTGCAGTCCTCCCGCAACTCTCTCACGGCCACGGCCAGGCACTGACGTCCTTGGCGAGCGTCCCGGCCAGGTCATGACGGCCACGGCCATGGCACTGCAGTCCTCACGGCTACACCAGGCATTGAAGAGAATCGAGAGAGAGAGAGAGAGAGAGAGAGAGAGAAATGAAATGTTATATTAACGTCTTCAAAAGGCCAGAATGACCTATGAGACCAAACCGATACAAAAGTGGTGAATCTGTTACAATGTCTGGGTACCTTAGTACTAAAGTACTAAGTGTGAAAAGTGTGAAAATAAATGTGAAAAACCAAACAAAGTATTAAATAAACATCATAGGAGCATTCTGGGTGTCTCGCTAGAATGCTTCTAATCCTTTGTTGTAGTCTCCTCCGGCGAAGTGTGCTTCTGCATCTCGGTCGTGGTCGTCTCGATTTCCTAAGCTCAATTGCCCTGTCAATGAGGGTGCCTTTGGTATGAATGTGGGTACTCCTTTGTGTTGGTTGTTGGCCTCTTGCTTCTCCTTCCACTCTTGCTTCTCTCGATCCGAAGAAATCTGTGATCTGCCTCTGAGGCTATAGTGCTCTTTGGCTTCTCATTAGATTATCCCTGTGCCGATGTAGTTCCAGTAGGTACAAGCCTAAGCATCTTTGATCTTGGTATTGCATGACTCTTTCTAGAGGTCCAAAGCCTTCTTTAAATAGGCAATGGAAATGCCCACGTATCTCATAGAATACGGTGCAATGGCATATGTAGTGTAATTCTGTCTCCGGCTCCATTCCGCATAACTTGCAAATTTTGCTCTCAGGTGGGATTCCCCTAAATCTACCAAATTCAATTTTCAGCTGGTGTGAGGATGTACGAATCTGACCAATACCACATCTCAAACCATGAGACAGGTGGGTATCCATGTAGCTCGAGCGAATCACAAATCCATCTTCAGATAGCTGTAGGAAGTTTTCTTTGTAGTCGGCCATCTTCGTGCCCAATTCTTGTGTAGGGTCTACCTCTTGAGTATTGGAAGGGGGGTAATCTTTCCATACTGAACCCGTGTCTCTGAAACCACGAGGACAGTTGCGCATACCATCATGATGTATCCCCTTTCATTGCTAATTGTCGAGAGGATTCGAGGGCCAATCTAGTATATCGGCAATTATTTGTATCCCACAAACCATGTATGAAGGACACTGATCTGGTAAGAGCTTCAATTTCTATCGGAGGGGTAGCTAGTTCCGCTCGGGTAATCGCGTGTGATACGGAGCTAGGCCTTGGCTCTAATCATTCCGGAAATCATAGATACCAAAGGTCTCTCCATTGACTTCCAATTATCCTAATCCACAGATGGTCCCCAAATCTGGACCCCATAAAGCATAGCCGAAGCCACCATAGTATCAAAGAGCCAAAGTTTTGTTCGTGATTATTGAAACTGCACTTGTGAACACATCCTCTCCAACCCTCCCAAGGCCGCAAGCTGGCTCTGGACAATCTAGCATCCGCTGCTTTCTTAAGAGTAAACTTCGGTCTTGCAAATACCACACCAAGGTATGTGTATGCATCTGTGTACTCTACTGTATCCTGGCCATATGCAAATGTAGGTGCCGATCTCCTAACCCACTGCGGTGTGGTGTTAAACACCATAACTTTGGTTTTACCCAAGTTTACCGACAATCCACTGTCCTCCACGAATTTATGTAATGTATCTAGCTGCCTCTGCATTCCATCTGGTGATTCTGCTATCAATACAATATCATCTGCATACTGCTAGCAACAAAGGGATCCATGACCCTGCCACTACAAGAGGCTATTCATATTAGCGACGCTCACACAGCGACGCTAAAAAAAAAAAAATCCCGCCGTCGCTATGAGCGTCGCAAATTTACAAGTAAATTTGCGACGCTTATAACGACACTCATAGCGACGCCGACTGGGCTAAAAAAAATAACAGAGGGCGCCCAAAAACTCAGATCTCAGATCTGAGTTTTTCGGCGCCCTCAAGCAAGGAGCAGGTAACGCTCTCCCTCTCTCTCTCTCTCTCTCTCTCTTTCTTCTCCACACACACACACACACACACACACACACACGAGGAGAGGAGGGAGAGCCAGGTATGCTCCTTCCCTCTCCTCACTCTCATGTTCCCTTCCCCTCTTTCTCTCTCCCTCTCTCTCTCTCTCTCACACACACACACACACACACACATAGTGTTTTTGAGAGAGAGAGAGAGAGAGAGAGAGAGAGAGAGAGAGAAAGAGTACAAACATAAACAAAAACGCACACACACATACATAAACAAAGAATGCACACACACATTGAGAGAGGAAAAGAGAGAGAGAGAGCATGCATAAACAAAAAACGCACACATTGAGAGAGAAAAAGAGAGAGAGAACATGCATAAACAAAAAACGCACACATTGAGAGAGGAAAAGAGAGAGAAAACATGCATAAACAAAAAAACGCACACACATTGAGAGAGAAAGAGAGAGAAACTAATTTAACGTCGTAGGAAACTAATTAAAATTAAAAGACCTAAAGATCTAGCCGACGAGGAGTTGAACTCAAGACCTATTATTCAAGAGGGAAATGGCATAACCAATCTATCATACTTGGCATGGGTGATAGAAAGGTTATACCATTTATCTCTTTTTATTGGCACACACATCCACACACGCGTACACACACAAGAAGAAGAGAGTTATAACGTCGTAGGAAACTATCATAAAAGACATTAAAGATTAGGTTAGATGTAGATTTACGTTAAATTAGATTTAGGTTTATTTAAGTTAAATTAGATTAGATTTAGGTTTATTTTTAGTTAGATTTACGTTTATTTACGCTAGATTTAGATTTACGTTATATTAGATTAGATTTAGGTCTCCATAGACTGCGATGCCTGCATGAAGCGGGTGAAGAAAGCCCTCAATGGAATATAGGGTATTGCTGCCTTCACTCATGGTGGGCTCCGTCGATCCAAAAGTACTGGTGAAATGTCTTCAGAAGATAGGGAAGAAGGTGGATCTTCAGGGCGGCAAGAGTCACTACATATCCCCGACACAATGACCATCTAGACAACCTCTAGTCATTCAACAGCAACTTCAAAGTTAGTAACAAGAGCAAGAACGGTCCAAAGGGCCAATTGCTGTCGTCAGATGTGGATGGAGATGAGGCAGGGTCACCGCCGGAAGTTAACTCTCACATCTTTAGTGATGAGAATGCCAACTCTTGCCGAGTTATGTGAAAAATTATGTGTTAAATCAGTTTTAAGGTTCTTATAATCCCTGCTAGTTTAGTTCTTTGTTTTTAATATAACATAATTTACGTTAGATTTAGATTTATGTTATATTAGATTAGATTTAGGTTTATTTAGGTTTACCCACACACACACACACACAAAAGAAGAAGAGAGTTTTAACGTCGTAGGAAACTATCCCAAAAGACGTTAAAGATTAGGTTAGATGTAGACTTACGTTAAATTAGATTTAGGTTTATTTTTAGTTAGATTTACGTTTATTTAGATTTACGCTTATTTACGTTAGATCGAGTCCACGCAAGAATTACTTAC
This sequence comes from Adiantum capillus-veneris, assembly GCF_014529385.1. Classification (NCBI taxonomy): domain Eukaryota; kingdom Viridiplantae; phylum Streptophyta; class Polypodiopsida; order Polypodiales; family Pteridaceae; genus Adiantum; species Adiantum capillus-veneris. Next base: position 5,263,138 of record NC_140950.1, on the reverse strand, counting down.
GGTTTAGGGTTTAGAGTTAGACGAACAGCGAAAAGATCTACTGTGAAAAGATGTTAAGATGCTGTGAAGTGCTACAGCTAGAGAAGAGGCAAAGGGGTTTTGTCCATTACATGCAGTATCATGTAGACGTGGGTCTGTAGATTTCTTGTACCCACAAATATAGGTATTGACCAATAAAGACGAGATTATAACCCGGTGGTTCTGATCTCCGTGCACCTCTAGACCGAGGTGTGCGGGGATTGGACATGACTAGAGAATGTGAGGTAGAGAGAGAGAGAGAGAGAGAGAGAGAGAGAGAGAGAGAGAGAGAGAGATAAGACGAAGAATGCCAATAGAATATTAAATTTGTTGTCCAGGTTATAAGATTTTTATCCTCATTATGAGTAGTGACGAGGATGTGGGACCGTCCAACCGAAACACCTATCTCTCAACGAGGGTCTTATGTCCTTGTAATCAATGCAAGCATGCTGTGCGACGGACAAGACGTGTTTCTTTGCAGCACGTTCACGAATTTGGCGAGTTCGATCCATCTATTATAGATCGAGTTGTTGCCAATTATAACTCGTCGGACTCTGACGCTGGCCAACAAGCAGCAATCTTGCAACCCAATAGACGTGTTCGCAGGCGCTTTGGTCAAGCAACATATGTGAGGCCACAAGATGTAGCCTCTGACAGCTCGGGGGATGATCATGCAGAGCACATTCCCAACGAGGCAATGTTTGAGCCCGAGATTGATGAAATGATCGAGACGATCATGGATTCAGAAAGGCTTATCTATGATGATATGAAAAGTGAAGCCGATACGCCATTGTATAATGGAGCACGTATTTCTAGATTGAAAGCACTCCTGGTTCTTCTCAACAAGCAGGCAAAGTTTGGATGGAGTGACACTAGCGTCACAGCGCTTTTCAGGTGATCTATTACAATTAGTTTACTTTAATAAAACTCTAAATGTATAATGATCTGATAGATTTTTACACGACTGTATCGTATTTTTATGTTGTGTAGATTGCTTAAAGAGCACATACTACCAGCTGACAATGTGATGCCAGATTCCCGAGATGAAGCAAGAAAGATTTTGCAAAACTTGGGGATGGATTACAATTCTATCCACGCTTGTCCTAATGACTGCATTCTTTTTAGAGGGGAATACATAGACATGGAGAAGTGTCCGAAATGTGATTCCGAAAGATATCGAGTAGATCCCCACGGGACAAAAACTCCACAAAAGGTTTTGCGACATTTCCCTCTGCTTCCTCGCATCAAGCATTTCTTCGAATGTAAGTCCATGGCCGCCCTAGCATCATGGCATGAGGAGAATAAATCTTCGGATGGTGTGCTACGAATTCCTGCAGATTGCGCAGCCTGGAAACATATAGATGGAACATGGTCGGATTTTGCCAGGGAAGCTCGAAATTTGCGCTTAGGCCTGGCTATGGATGGCGTAAATCCATTTGGTCAAAGATCAACATCTTACAGTGTATGGCCCGTTGTCATCGTCAACTACAACATTCCCCCGTGGTTGACTACGAAGAAGGGGCACCTATGGCTAAGCTTGATTGTGCCAGGGCGATATAAAGTGAAGAATATGGATGTGTATCTTCGTCCACTATTGGAAGATCTACAACAATTGTGGATTGGCATAGAGGTGGTGGATATGAGCCGACACACAGGACGACGGAATGCTTTGATCAGAGGCATTCTAATGTGGACCATGCATGACTATCCCGGGCTAACAGAATGCTCAGGTGATGTATTGACACTCCTCACTCAGACACTGTAAATCTTGTTTTTTCCCATAGTTGATCTATTATCATGTGTATACATGCAGGGCTTCAAACAAGCGGATACAGAGCATGTGTCACATGCGGACCTAGACTGAATGCACGTAGGGCACCCTCACTGAAGAAGCAAATCTACGAAGATCATCAAGCGTATCTTCCAGAGAATCATGTGTTACGCCACCGATTTTTGGGAAGAGAGCCACCAAGGATGTCTGCACAAGCATGGTTAGAGCAGAAGGAGATGTGCGATGACGGATTGCCTCCAGGGATGAAGAGACTATCTCTATGGTACGAGTTACCATACTGGCCCCGACTCATGATCAATCACTTGCTCGATCCAATGCACATATTCAAGAATGTGGGTAATCTACTATGGGACCATCTGACCGGCAAGAAAGATACTTTGGGAGCCAGAGTTGACCTTAGAAATGTGGATCGTATGGAGCAATATTGGCCGCAAACAACGTTTGATGGATCGATAAAACTCCCTAAAGCACCATGAATTTTCACAGGAGCCCAAGAACGCAAAGGAAAAGAGACCATTCGATCTTTGCGGACCCCCACTGGCGTAATGCACTCGCTCCGAACGTGTTTTACTAAAGAAGGAAAGCTTACCGGTTTGAAGTCACACGATTGGCATAAAATGTGTCAGGTACGTTCATAGTGGACTTTAATATCATTGCATAAAATGTGGACTTTAATATCATTGCTGCATATACTTTACAGTTTATTTTACCGGTTGCCATTGAGGGATGTTTGTCTCTCGACGTCCGTAACACAATCTACAAACTTGCAAAGCTGGTGCAATGGATCTCACAAAAGGAGATCAACGTAGACTCCATACCATTCGCCAAACTAAATGCTGCGGAGCTTGTGTGCATGTTTGAGAAACATTTTCCTACTACCATGCTAACCATTCAGGTGCATCTTCTTGTTCACATAGTTGATGAGGTGGAAATAGCTGGCACAGTTCATTCCAGATGGATGTTCTTCTTAGAACGTTTCATGAAAACGCTTAAGGGATATGTGCGTCAAAAGGCACGTCCCGAGGGTAGCATGGCAGAAGGTTGGTTGGTATCAGAGTCCCTAGTGTACATTGTAGAGTGGCTAGACGGATGTGATAAAGCCCTGGACACGCTATGGCGAACCATAGATGATGAGCGCATATCTGGGATTGTCATGTGCAATCTCGGTGTTGAGAAGAAGATGACGGAAGATCTAGAGGCTAAAATCAACCGATTTTGCATGCTTCACAATCCAGTGATGCAAAAGTGGATTTCACAATATGAGGATGCAAAGCAAGAGCGACAAAGGGCACGAATCGAGTGGAGACGGGGAAGACGACCACCGATGCACTATCCGACGGGTCTGGAGAGCCTACCAACATTCATGAGCTTAAGATGGTTGCACAACCAATTGAAAAGCGCACAACAATGCGGTGACGAAGTGACTGAGGAAGAGTGGGAGTACTCTCGGGGTTACGCGACCAAGGTAAGTTTGCAATGTACGACTAGGTACTGACTTTATTTCTAAACGTTTGAACGGCCACTCATAATCTTTGTTCGTTGTAGTATAAGTCATACACAGCAGCATGGTGTAAAGGTCGACATTTTAGGGTGGAACGGATCGACAAAAAGCGTTTTACTCAAGATTGTGGAATCATGGCAAAATTGGAACAGTCTAGTCGACGACGTTCCTCTGATGCAGATCTTGTGGTGGCGGAACTCACTTACTTCGGCACGCTACAAGAGATTTTGAGGATCGATTACAGAGGATTTTTTGTCGACTTGTTCGACGTGCAATGGTTCAAGATAATCATGGAGGGTCGCAACGCTACTGTGCGTAGAGGAGAGTCTGGTTTTCTTGAGGTGGATTCTACTAAGAAATGGACTGCCCTAAGAGAAACTTTCGTACTACCCTAGCATTGTGAACAAGTAAGTATGTAAATAGTTAACATCCCCCTTTTACAAGTTATGTGCTTGAAAGCTCTCATGTAAGTTATGTGGCTCTGGCAGGTAATATTTTATCCTACAAAGTCTACATCAAACTGGTGGTACGTCATAGAGGTAGCCCCTCGTAGTGCAAGGACTTATGAAGGCTACCATGTGCCAATCATAACGGCATCAATGGAGGAGATCAGAGAAGATGCTCAATCAGAAGCCGCTGCGGTGGTGCCAGAAGAGCATCAAGATGCTACTACTCTATATGGGGTGCATGCAGAGGATCTACAAAATGAAACAGAGGATATGTGTTTAAACGGAGAGCTCTATATAGATATAGGAAGTTATGCTGAGTTATGCGAGGATGAGAGAGAGATCTCTTAAAGCCACAAATATTGTATTTGAACAATTTTGCTCCGTGTTGTAAAAGCTCTGGCTCTCTAAGTACCTTCCATGGTGTATAACGCTCTTTTCTACTCGTGCTCACATCTTTTGATTGAAAATTCTGAGTTTTCGACTTGCCTCTTCTATCACTCAATTCATTGCGTCATTGTATTTATATGCGTCATTACGTCATTGTATTTAATGGTCTCTGCGTCATTGTCTACTCTATTCATTCAATATTAAGTTTAAATATTCGTGTGTTTAATGCAGGTATGGATGATGAGGAGTTTCTTTCTTCTTTGTCACCGCAGCAGAGACAGTGGTACGTGGAGCGTCATCGCTCTGGCGCATCATCGCGCATTCCTACTCCATCCGCATCTCCCTCTCTTTCGGAGCATTTGGCGCGCTCCGAAGCTTCGGTGTCGACGAGACGATCTTCACACTCGTCTAGACACCGGCGCTCTAGTGGTGGCGATGGCGGTTGTTGTGGGGATTCCGCCGTCGATGCCTCCACACCGCCTCGTGTTCGAAGAGACTCTTTACCCTCCCCTTCTTTGCCCGCCCCCACACCAGCCACATCATAGCCATCTACGTCAGGTTTTGCGCGGCTGACTGTTCCTAGCAGCTACACACCTCTACCTACTCCGCCAGGAGCCACCCCACTCGACACTCCTTGCTTCGGGGCCCAGACGCCGGTGGAGACACCTGACGTCCGTACCCCCATCGACACGCCGCTAGAGACCCCTGCCGGGACACCCAGGTTCACGCGTCACCGGCCAGAGGGCTTGCCTTACTCCATCGACTTCAACGACGGCATCATCATGGATGATGACGGCAAGAAGGTGATCTCGCGCATGCGTGGTCTTTGCTCTCAGTTGTTTAGACACTACATACTAAACAAATGGAGTGAAGTACCAAGTGATTTAAAAGACAGAGTCATCAGCATACTTTATGATGAGTTTCCCGTTCCAGCACGGGATCAACGCTTCAATGAAGACCTGATGAAGATTCGAATGCGCGAATACTGCAAACACAAGCGTTCCGAAGTGCAAAAAGCAATCAAGCATGGGTCGAACAGGCCAGATTGGCTGGCCAAAGAAGATTGGAAGAATGCGAAGAAAGCAGCGTGCGAGAATCCCGACAAGTCACTACAAGAGGCTATTCATATTAGCGACGCTCACACAGCGACGCTCACACAGCGACGCTCAAAATTTTTTTTCCCGGTGTCGCTATGAGCGTCGCAAATTTACAAAGACATTTGCGACGCTCATAGCGACGCCGGCTGGGCTAAAAAAATAACCGAGCGCGCCCAAAAACTCAGATCTCAGATCTGAGTTTTTCGGCGCCCTCAAGCAAGGAGCAGGTAATGCTCTCCCTCACTCTCTCTCTCTCTCTCTCTCTCTCTCTCTCTCTCTCTCTCTTTCTTCTCCACACACACACACACATGAGGAGAGGAAGGAGAGCCAGGTATGCTCCTTCCCTCTCCTCATTCTCATGTTCCCTTCCCCTCTTTCTCTCTCCCTCTCTCTCTTTTTCTTCTCCACACACACACACACACACACACACACACACGAGGAGAGGAAGGAGAGCCAGATATGCTCCTTCCCTCTCCTCATTCTCATGTTCCCTTCCCCTCTTTCTCTCTCCCTCTCTCTCTCTCTCACACACACACATACACACACACACATAGTGTTTTTGAGAGAGAGAGAGAGAGAGAGAGAGAGAGAGAGAGAGTACAAACAAAAACAAAAACGCACACACACATACATAAACAAAGAATGCACACACACATTGAGAGAGAAAAAGAGAGAGAGAGCATGCATAAACAAAAAACGCACGCATTGAGAGAGGAAAAGAGAGAGAGAACATGCATAAACAAAAAACGCACACATTGAGAGAGGAAAAGAGAGAGAAAACATGCATACGATCCAAAAAAACGCACACACATTGAGAGAGAAAGAGAGAGAAACTAATTTAACGTCGTAGGAAACTAATTAAAATTAAAAGAACTAAAGATCTAACCGACGAGGAGTTGAACTCAAGACCTATTATTCAAGAGGGAAATGGCATAATCAATCTATCATACTTGGCATGGGTGATAGAAAGATTATACCATTTATCTCCTTTTATTGGCACACATCCACACACGCGCACACACACAAGAAGAAGAGAGTTATAACGTCATAGGAAACTATCTTAAAAGACGTTAAAGATTAGGTTATATGTAGACTTACATTAAATTAGATTTAGGTTTATTTTTAACTAGATTTACGTTTATTTACGCTAGATTTAGATTTACGTTATATTAGATTAGATTTAGGTCTCCATAGACTGCGATGCCTGCATGAAGCGGGTGAAGAAAGCCCTCAATGGAATATAGGGTATTGCTGCCTTCACTCATGGTGGGCTCCGTCGATCCAAAAGTACTGGTGAAATGTCTTCAGAAGATAGGGAAGAAGGTGGATCTTCAGGGCGGCAAGAGTCACTACATATCCCCGACACAATGACCATCTAGACAACCTCTAGTCATTCAACAGCAACTTCAAAGTTAGTAACAAGAGCAAGAACGGTCTAAAGGGCCAATTGCTGTCGTCAGATGTGGATGGAGATGAGGAAGCGTCACCGCCGGAAGTTAACTCTCACATCTTTAGTGATGAGAATGCCAACTCTTGCCGAGTTATGTGAAAAATTATGTGTTAAATCAGTTTTAAGGTTCTTATAATCCCTGTTAGTTTAGTTCTTTGTTTTTAATATAACATAATTTACGTTAGATTTAGATTTATGTTATATTAGATTAGACTTAGGTTTATTTAGGTTTACCCACACACACACACACACACACACAAGAAGAAGAGAGTTTTAACGTCGTAGGAAACTATCCCAAAAGACGTTAAAGATTAGGTTAGATGTAGACTTACGTTAAATTAGATTTAGGTTTATTTTTAGTTAGATTTACGTTTATTTACGTTAGATCGAGTCCACGCAAGAATTACTTACGGTTTAGGGTTTAGAGTTAGACGAACAGTGAAAAGATCTACTGTGAAAAGATGTTAAGATGCTGTGAAGTGCTACAGCTAGAGAAGAGGCAAAGGGGTTTTGTCCACTACATGCAGTATCATGTAGACGTGGGTGTGTAGATTTCTTGTACCCACAAATATAGGTATTGACCAATAAAGACGAGATTATAACCCGGTGGTTCTGATCTCCGTGCACCTCTAGACCGAGGTGTGCGGGGATTGGACATGACTAGAGAATGTGAGGTAAAGAGAGAGAGAGAGAGAGAGAGAGAGAAAGAGAGATAAGACGAAGAATGCCAATAGAATATTAAATTTGTTGTCCAGGTTATAAGTTTTTTATCCTCATTATGAGTAGCGATGAGGATGTGGGACCGTCCAACCGAAACACCTATCTCTCAACGAGGGTCTTATGTCCTTGTAATCAATGCAAGCATGCTGTGCGACGGACAAGACGTGTTTCTTTGCAGCACGTTCGTGAATTTGGCGAGTTCGATCCATCTATTATAGATCGAGTTGTTGCCAATTATAACTCGTCGGACTCTGACGCTGGCCAACAAGCAGCAATCTTGCAACCCAATAGACGTGTTCGCAGGCGCTTTGGTCAAGCAGCATATGTGAGGCCACAAGATGTAGCCTCTGACAGCTCGGGGGATGATCATGCAGAGCACATTCCCAACGAGGCAATGTTTGAGCCCGAGATTGATGAAATGATCGAGACGATCATGGATTCAGAAAGGCTTATCTATGATGATATGAAAAGTGAAGCCGATACGCCATTGTATAATGGAGCACGTATGTCTAGATTGAAAGCACTCCTGGTTCTTCTCAACATGCAGGCAAAGTTTGGATGGAGTGACACTAGCGTCACAGCGCTTTTCAGGTGATCTATTACAATTAGTTTACTTTAATAAAACTCTAAATGTATAATGATCTGATAGATTTTTACACGACTGTATCATATTTTTATGTTGTGTAGATTGCTGAAAGAGCACATACTACCAGCTGACAATGTGATGCCAGATTCCCGAGATGAAGCAAGAAAGATTTTGCAAAACTTGGGGATGGATTACAATTCTATCCACGCTTGTCCTAATGACTGCATTCTTTTCAGAGGGGAATACATTGACATGGAGAAGTGTCCGAAATGTGATTCCGAAAGATATCGAGTAGATCCCCACGGGACAAAAACTCCACAAAAGGTTTTGCGACATTTCCCTCTGCTTCCTCGCATCAAGCATTTCTTCGAATGTAAGTCCATGGCCGCCCTAGCATCATGGCATGAGGAGAATAAATCTTCGGATGGTGTGCTACGAATTCCTGCAGATTGCGTAGCGTGGAAACATATAGATGGAACATGGTCGGATTTTGCCAGGGAAGCTCGAAATTTGCGCTTAGGCCTGGCTATGGATGGCGTAAATCCATTTGGTCAAAGATCAACATCTTACAGTGTATGGCCCGTTGTCATCGTCAACTACAACATTCCCCCGTGGTTGACTACGAAGAAGGGGCACCTATGGCTAAGCTTGATTGTGTCAGGGCGATATAAAGTGGGGAATATGGATGTGTATCTTCGTCCACTATTGGAAGAGCTACAACAATTGTGGATTGGCATAGAGGTGGTGGATATGAGCCGACACACAGGACGACGGAATGCTTTGATCAGAGGCATTCTAATGTTGACCATGCATGACTATCCCAGGCTAACAGAATGCTCAGGTGATCTATTGACACTCCTCACTCAGACACTGTAAATCTTGTTTTTTCCCATAGTTGATCTATTATCATGTGTATACATGCAGGGCTTCAAACAAGCGGATACAGAGCATGTGTCACATGTGGACCTAGACTGAATGCACGTAGGGCACCCTCACTGAAGAAGCAAATCTACGAAGCTCATCAAGCGTATCTTCCAGAGAATCATGTGTTACGCGACGGCTTTTTGGGAAGAGAGCCACCAAGGATGTCTGCACAAGCATGGTTAGAGCAGAAGGAGATATGCGATGACGGATTGCCTCCAGGGATGAAGAGACTATCTCTATGGTACGAGTTACCATACTGGCCCCGACTCATGATCAATCACTTGCTCGATCCAATGCACATATTCAAGAATGTGGGTAATCTACTATGGGACCATCTGACCGGCAAGAAAGATACTTTGGGAGCCAGAGTTGACCTTAGAAATGTGGATCGTATGGAGCAATATTGGCCGCAAACAGCATCTGATGGATCGATAAAACTCCCTAAAGCACCATGGATTTTCACAGGAGCCCAAGAACGCAAAGTAAAAGAGACCATTCGATCTTTGCGGACCCCCACTGGCGTAATGCACTCGCTCCGAACGTGTTTTACTAAAGAAGGAAAGCTTACCGGTTTGAAGTCACACGATTGGCATAAAATGTGTCAGGTACGTTCATAGTGGACTTTAATATCATTGCATAAAATGTGGACTATAATTTCATTGCTGCACATACTTTACAGGTTATTTTACCGGTTGCCATTGAGGGATGTTTGTCTCTCGACATCCGTAACACAATCTACAAACTTGCAAAGCTGGTGCAATGGATCTCACAAAAGGAGATCAACGTAGACTCCATACCATTCGCCAAACTAAATGCTGCGGAGCTTGTGTGCATGTTTGAGAAACATTTTCCTACTACAATGCTAACCATTCAGGTGCATCTTCTTGTTCACATAGTTGATGAGGTGGAAATAGCTGGCACAGTTCATTCCAGATGGATGTTCTTCTTAGAGCGTTTCATGAAAACGCTTAAGGGATATGTGCGTCAAAAGGCACGTCCGGAGGGTAGCATGGCAGAAGGTTGGTTGGTATCAGAGTCCCTAGTGTACATTGGAGAGTGGCTAGACGGATTTGATAAATCCCGGGACACGCTATGGCGAACCATAGATGATGAGCGCATATCTGGGATTGTCATGTGCAATCTCGGTGTTGAGAAGAAGATGACGGAAGATCTAGAGGCTAAAATCAACCGATTTTGCATGCTTCACAATCCAGTGATGCAAAAGTGGATTTCACAATATGAGGATGCAAAGCAAGAGCGACAAAGGGCACGAATCGAGTGGAGACGGGGAAGACGACCACCGATGCACTATCCGACGGTTCTGGAGAGCCTACCAACCTTCATGAGCTTAAGATGGTTGCACAACCAATTGAAAAGCGCACAACAATGCGGTGACGAAGTGACTGAAGAAGAGTGGGAGTACTCTCGGGGTTGCGCGACCAAGGTAAGTTTGCAATGTACGACTAGCAAGTGACTTTATTTATAAACGTTTGAACGGCCACTCATAATCTTTGTTCGTTGTAGTATAAGTCATACACAGCAGCATGGTGTAAAGGTCGACATTTTAGGGTGGAACGAATCGACAAAAAGCGTTTTACTCAAGATTGTGGAATCATGGCAAAATTTGAACAGTCTAGTCGACGACGTTCCTCTGATGCAGATCCTGTGGTGGCGGAACTCACTTACTTCGGCACGCTGCAAGAGATTTTGAGGATCGATTACAGAGGATTTTTTGTCGACTTGTTCGACGTGCAATGGTTCAAGATAATCGTGGAGGGTCGCAACGCTACTATGCGTAGAGGAGAGTCTGGTTTTCTTGAGGTGGATTCTACTAAGAAATGGACTGACCTAAGAGACACTTTCATACTACCCGAGCATTGTGAACAAGTAAGTATGTAAATAGTTAACATCCCCCTTTTACAAGTTATGTGCTTGAATGCTCTCATGTAAGTTATGTGGCTCTGGCAGGTAATATTTCATCCTACAAAGTCTACATCAAACTGGTGGTACGTCATAGAGGTAGCCCCTCGTAGTGCAAGGACGTATGAAGGCTACCATGTGCCAATCACAATGACGTCAATGGAGGAGATCAGAGAAGATGCTCAATCAGAAGCCGCTGCGGTGGTGCCAGACGAGCATCAAGATGCTACTACTCTATATGGGGTGCATGCAGAGGAGCTACAAAATGAAACAGAGGATATGTGTTTAAACGGAGAGCTCTATATAGATATAGGAAGTTATGCTGAGTTATGCGAGGATGAGAGAGAGATCTCTTAAAGCCACAAATATTGTATTTGAACAATTTTGCTCCGTGTTGTAAAAGCTCTGGCTCTCTAAGTACCTTCCATGGTGTATAACGCTCTTTTCTACTCGCGCTCACATCTTTTGATTGAAAATTCTGAGTTTTCGACTTGCCTCTTCTATCACTCAATTCATTGCGTCATTGTATTTATATGCGTCATTACGTCATTGTATTTAATGGTCTCTGCGTCATTGTCTACTCTATTCATTCAATATTAAGTTTAAATATTCGTGTGTTTAATGCAGGTATGGATGATGAGGAGTTTCTTTCTTCTTTGTCACCGCAGCAGAGACAGTGGTACGTGGAGCGTCATCGCTCTGGCGCATCATCGCGCATTCCTACTCCATCCGCATCTCCCTCTCTTTCGGAGCATTCGGCGCGCTCCGAAGCTTCGGCGTCGACGAGACGAGCTTCACACTCGTCTAGACACCGGCGCTCTAGTGGTGGCGGTGGCAGTTGTTGTGGGGATTCCGCCACCGATGCCTCCACACCGCCTCATGTTCGACGAGGCTCTTTACCCTCCCCTTCTTTGCCCGCCCCCACACCAGCCACAACATCGCCATCTACGCCAGGTTTTGCACGGCTGATTGTTCCTAGAAGCTACACACCTCTACCTACTCCGCCAGGAGCCACCCCACTCGACACTCCTCGCTTCGGGGCCCAGACGCCGGTGGAGTCACCTGACGTCCGTACCCCCATCGACACGCCGCTAGAGACCCCTGCCGGGACACCCAGGTTCACGCGTCACCGGCCAGAGGGCTTGCCTTACTCCGTCAACATCAGCGGCGGCATCATCATGGATGATGACGGCAAGAAGGTGATCTCGCGCATGCGTGGTCTTTGCTCTCAGCTGTTTAGACACTACATACTAAACAAATGGAGTGAAGTACCAAGTGATTTAAAAAACAGAGTCATCAGCATACTTTATGATGAGTTTCCCGTTCCAACACGGGATCAGCGCTTCAATGAAGACCTGATGAAGATTCGAATGCGTGAATACTGCAAACACAAGCGTTCCGAAGTGCAAAAAGCAACCAAGAATGGGTGGAACAGGCCAGATTGGCTGGCCAAAGAAGATTGGAAGAATGCGAAGAAAGCAGCGCGCGAGAATCCCGACAAGTGGAAGCAACAAAAGGATGCAGCCAGAGCGCGAGTAGAGGCAGGGAGCTCGCACCACTTGGGGAGCGGTGGATGGGCATCATTTGAGGCCGATTTTGTAAGTGTTTTCACATTGCTCTTTATGTTCGATAGTTTAGGGTTTATGAGTTTTTTAATTCTAACATAATGAAATCTTTGTATGTTTTGACAGTGGTCGATGACAGGACGTGATTCCACACCGTACGAGCGCGAGTACGCAGGCAGGAAGGGCTTAAACGCCCTGATGGACATTCTCAGTTCTCGCGGCGGCATGGTTAGTATTAGGGTTTACTCTTTTTTATTTTTTGTATTGTTTTATAAATGTCGTTATATGTTTATACTTACTGAAAGCTGTCTTATTGTCTTTTTTTGCAGAATCCGACAGATACGCCGCTTGGACGCGATGAGACGTCTGACTAGACGACGTCAGTTTAGCCGTAGCTAGATAGCATTAGTTTAGGGTTTCTCATAGCTTATGTATCATGAGACGGATTTTATACGTCTTTTTGAACCATGTATATTATTACATTTGTCACCGCAGTTCCTTTTGCCAATCAATTCTTTATGCCTATGATGTTGTACAATTGTCATTATTACATTTGCCAATCAATTCATTTTGCCTATGATGTGTACAATTGTTAATTTTGCAAACAATGCGTCTTGTGGGTGACTATTTTGGGTCTATTATCTACCTTTGCACTTTTTTTAAAAAGTGAATCAAGTACAATATGGTTGATGGGTGGCAGGGCATTCAATGCCCTGCCACCAAAAAAAAATTCTCTCGGGCGTCGCTATAAGCGTCGCTATTTATGGCTCTGTAGCGTCGCTATGAGCGTCGCTATAGTCTTCTGTGTAAACGTCGCTATAATCGTCGCTATGAGCGTCGCTATATAGCGACGCATATAGCGACGGTTATAGCGACGCTCTCGTAGCGACGCTCTTAGCGACGGTTTTAGCGACGCCGGGGATTATAAAAACCCAGTGTATTTCCGTCGCTAATAGCGTCACAAGAACACACAACCTCTTCTAGTGAAGTGGAAGCAACAAAAGGATGCAGCCAGAGCGCGAGTAGAGGTAGGGAGCTCGCACCACTTGGGGAGCGGTGGATGGGAATCATTTGAAGCCGATTTTGTAAGTGTTTTCGCATTGCTCTTTATGTTCGATAGTTTAGGGTTTATGAGTTTTTTAATTCTAACATAATGAAATCTTTGTATGTTTTGACAGTGGTCGATGACAGGACGTGATCCCACACCGTACGAGCGCGAGTACGCAGGCAGGAAGGGCTTAAACGCCCTGATGGACATTCTCAGTTCTCGCGGCGGCATGGTTAGTATTAGGGTTTACTCTTTTCTATTTTTTGTATTGTTTACTTACTGAAAGCTGTCTTATTGTCTTTTTTTGCAGAATCCGACAGATACGCCGCTTGGACGCGATGAGACGTCTGACTAGACGACGTCAGTTTAGCCGTAGCTAGATAGCATTAGTTTAGGGTTTCTCATAGCTTATGTATCATGAGACGGATTTTATACGTCTTTTTGAACCATGTATATTATTACATTTGTCACCGCAGATCATTTTGCCAATCAATTCTTTATGCCTATGATGTTGTACAATTGTCATTATTACATTTGCCAATCAATTCATTTTGCCTATGATGTGTACAATTGTCAATTTTATGCTTGTCAATTTTGCAAACAATGCGTCTTGTGGGTGACTATTTTGGGTCTATTATCTACCCTTGCACTTTTTTAAAAAAGTGAATCAAGTACAATATGGTTGATGGGTGGCAGGGCATTCAATGCCCTGTCACCAAAAAAAAAATCTCTCGGGCGTCGCTATAACCGTCGCTATTTATGGCTCTGGAGCGTCGCTATAAGCGTCGCTATAGACTTCTGTGTAAACGTCGCTATAACCGTTGCTATGACCGTCGCTATGAGCGTCGCTATAAGCGTCTCTATATAGCGACGCTTATAGCGACGCCTATAGCGACGCTCTCGTAGCGACGCTATTAGCGACGCCGGGGGTTATAAAAACCCAGTGTATTTCCGTCGCTAACAGCGTCACAAGAGCACACAACCTCTTGTAGTGTGCAAAATGAGCACCTATGTCCCCTTCTCTATCAATGTAATCTGATACCTCATCTATGTACATACCAAATAAAGTAGGGGACAGTGGGCATCCCTGCTTTACTCCAACGGTGGAATGAACAATGTCAGAATCCCCTTATGGGGTACATACATAAGCAGTTACTGACCCGTATAAGGCCATGATCCTCCAAATAATCTCTTTGGGAACCCTTAACTCTTGCATCTTGCGCATCAATCTGGCCCTTGGTACTGTATCAAAAGCTTTCCAAAAATCCACAAAGCAACAATACATCCTTCTCCCGCTTGCTCTTCCTTTCTCAATAATGGCTCTGAGCGTAAGAATATGATCTAAAGTGGAATAACCCCTCCTGAATCCAGCTTGTCCCGTTGCCCTTATGCCCTCATTCTCTACACATCTACTTAATTTTTGTTCAAGAATGGATGCGTACAGTCGGGTCAATGTGTGACCTACCATAATGGTACAGTAGTTCCCGGGTATCATAGGATCCCCTGATTTGAAAATAGGTACGATAGTAGATAATTTCCAAGATTCAGGTAATCCTTCACACATGACCCGATTAAACAGACGAGCAAGGACTTCTGAAAGTAGATCCCTGGCATGGATCAGATGTTCTGCTACTAAACCATCATGATCTTATGCTCTTCTTGTCTTCATCTTATCAATGGCTTTTTTCACCATTTTCGTAGTAAAGAAAGTACTAGTAGCAGGGCATGGCTGTAGCGGATCTGGTAATGGAGGCTGTCGAGATACCATATATAATGATGTTACATATTGACCCCAAATCTCAGGAGAAGTAATCGTCGGAGGCGGTGAGTGCTCGTGAAATAAACGCCAAGCCTCATGTGAGTCCTGACAAGAAGAGCTGATATAGATCCTTCTCCAGTTTGGCTAAGAATGCCCTTTTCTTGCGACGTACTATACGCCGAAGAGCAATCCAAGATTGCTTATATGTGATGATCCCAAGTGTAAGCTCTTTCTGGACCTGGGTTCTCGTCTCTCTGCATTCCTCGTCATACCAACTGTTTTGAGGCATGTTCCCAGATCCTCTCTTCTGATCAGGTTGAGTATGTGGGTATGCCTCTTGTGCTGCTCCATGTAGTATCTCTGTTAACTGAGAAGTAATCTCCTCTACAGTATATACTGGCTCGGCTGCCCACATCCTATTATAGATCTTTTCCACATAGACTGAATCAGTCTCTGGCGTAAAAGTATATCTTGTGTGTTTCTTCTTCCTTTGTGCTTGAGAGGCATTGTATTGGAAGGAGATTGATAGGGTCAAGAGAGCATGATCCACTGCAATCCCAACCGGTATGGGTCCCACCTTAAAGTCCTCGATACTAGAAATAAATCTTGGTGAAGTCATGACATAATCCACTGTACTGGCCCCATGCCTGTGTGGGAAGCATGTGAATCCCCTAGATAAAGGGAAATTCTCTAGACCATTAAGTATGGCCAAACCATGTATAGTTTCCATCTCCATGAGGTGTCTCCCATATTCAGTGTGTTCTTTATCCTTTGAGTTTCTAGTGAGTCCCCTCTGTGATAAATCCACTTCTCTGAGCATTTCCTCACAAGTATCATAGAATACTGCTTGAGAGTTGGCCGTTCTGGCATTAAAGTCTCCTAAGAGAACAATGTCTCCATCTCTAGAGAACTCCCATATGTCATTATTCAATATGGAGAAAGGGGACTATCCTTTAGGTGAGGAGTAGATTGATGTACTTGGAGGGAAGTAGCATATAGTGATATATAGAAATCTACCTGTCTCGGATCTCATTCTCACCCACATATACCTTGCTTGCTCATCTTTCATGATAATCTGTAGTAGTGGTTTCAGCTCCTCTTTAAATAAGATTGTTACTCCTCCTGAACCCCGGCTACCCCGTAGAGATTGCCTGGTCGACCAACGGTTTCCCTTAAATAACCCTTTACATGTGGCATAAGCTGTCCCGGTATCTGGTGTGTCTCTGAGTAGAAAACTATGTCTCTGTCCCTAAAGCTGTCTTCAAAGGCACCTACATCTAGCCTATATGATCCATTACAATTCCACGCTGCTATCCGGAGCGTCGCACCATAGGTCTCGCACCGTCATGATGAGCGCTTTTCTAGAATCACTACTTTCCCTCCTCTATAAAAGGCGATTTTCCCCTTTTGTCTTGCTGTCATGATCTCTGGCATCAACTCTTGCATGTGTGCCACTTGTGCCAATGTAAGGTCATCTCCCAGGAAAATACCGGTTTTCTTAAGTGTTGGCCTCTTCTTTAGAAATTCTTTCCTTATTTCTATATTCGGGAAGCGGAGAATAAGTGTCCTATCCTTTACGTTTCCCTTCTCATCGATTCCTTTCTTGCCCACTCTCCATGGACTTGTGTGAGTAGGCTCTGTGATGCCCATGCGTTGTAGCAGTTCCTTCACTTCTTCATCTACATTCTCTTTGTCTTTGACTCCTGTGACCCACACATGCAGAGCCCGATTCTTCCTTTTTTGCTCTTCCTCAATGGTCATATTAATAATGGTGGAGGTAGGTGTGGTCTCAAGCGTCTGGGCCTTCCCTTTCTTCGCATCTTCAATCCATTTCTCTGCTTCATCAACCTTTTCTTGTGTCTTACAAAGACGTTCCGCCCATGAAGATGCCATTTTCGATTTTTGTTCATCTCCTTCCCGTAGAGCTTTCATCTGATCCTTCATGTCCTCGAGCTCCTTCAACACTGACGGTTGGTCTTCTCCCTTCTCCTTAGTTGCAGATTTGCAAGCCGCAAGTTCTCCTTTTAGCTCCTCGGTTATTGCATCTTTTTTCCCCATATGCTTTTCCATATTTGTTCTCCATGCTTCAAAACTTGCTACTGCCTCATCGAGTTTCTTTTGCATAACGCATTTTGTTACATTTACTTCGGCCTTGATTAGGTTTCGTAATTCCGTTTTCAAGATCTAATTTTCCTCATTCTGTATCCCCTGGATCTCTCTCCTTAGTTCTCTCATCATGTCTCCATACATGGAGTTCCTATAGCTCTCAGCGCTCGCGTGCATTTCCTTCCTGATGTCATCCCTCATATAGTTTAGCTCTGATTTGAGCATCACCTAGACCTTCTCCATCATTAGCTCATCATGTATCCTGGAGGTTTTCCCAACTCGTAAGGATCCTGGTGATAGTACAGTGTCGTTTAAATGTAGATGTTGTCTTTTTTGGGGTGGCGTAGCTGTCTACACCCGGCCCTTCCCCTTCGGAAGGCGGATCCATCGAACACAAGACACAAATGTGGGGTAGGGTACTAGGGTACTAGGGTGAGGGACTGAGAGTAGGGCAAAACTTAAAAGTTTAACTTAAAACTTTTAAGTCTTTAAACTTTAACGCAGGAGGTACTACGCGTGGATAAATGTAGGGGTGCGCGTAGGATAGGACCTTCTACGCGTAGAAAGTCTTTCTACGCGTAGAGGAGCTTACAACCAACCCTAGCCTACACACATGCACGCATCCCTCTACTGCCTTTGCTTCGTCCCCTAGTGCACGCCCACGTCCACGTCCTCCCTTGCTGCCGCCAACGGCTGTTTGTCGCGTCTGAGTTGCCCGGCTCTAGCGCGTGCCATTACCATAGCCGGCCACCCATTTCTGCCTCTCTGCTGGCCTCACTTCTTCTCTTAGTGCAGCAAAAGCTGCAGGAGAATGCGCAGGGGTTGGGCGCGCTGTCACAACAGGCGGGGGGAGTGGGTGTGCAGCTCACGTAGGAGACTAGCGCGTAGGAGATCACCAGCTCGCGTAGGATGTCTCACATAGGATGTCCAGCGTGTAGGATCACCAGCGCATAGGATGGCTCGTGTAGGATGAAAAATGAAAAGAGAGAGAGAGAGAGAGAGAGAGAGAGAGAGAGAGAGAGAGAGAGAGAGAGAGAGAGAGAGAGAGAGAGAGAGAGAGAGAGAGAGAGAGAGAGAGAGAGAGAGAGAGAGAGAGAGAGAGAGCATGCTGCCTGATGAGCATACAATAGGAGTTGAACCCATCCTGAGTAACATCAAAACAAATCATTCAAACTCTGAAAATATAGGGCATATTCAACTTTCTGTCAACAACTCCAAGACAGAAAGGCTGGTAAGAAAAGCCCAATTGTGTCTTTGCAACTGTTTAACTTGCTGATGCTCCACACTATGTAGCACAGTTCGGCCAGCTGCAATGGGGTTTAGAGTTCAGGGTTTTGCATTTAGGGTTTATAGAGTGCTCTAGCATGCCCTCTGTTGCTTGCATTAGCACATGATCAAAACACTAAATTGCACAGTAAATATGCAATGAGCTCCATGCATTCTCTGATCTCCAAAAATTTAGGAATGTAACTTTCTGTTAAAACACCCTAAGAAAAACAGCTTATGTTTATAGACAAGCACGACTTAATCTGCACAGCTGGTTTACACATCTCCATTATCTGAATCTTTCTTGCAACTAAGTTTCTTGCCCGCTAATGCTTTCAACATTCATCGCATGCCTTATCTGCATAAAACCCATGTTTTCCACACACAACCCCTCACCTTCCGTTGCAAATGCTAGGGTACAACAATGCGTCCAAGACGACCCACCAGTACAAAGCATAGAACGCTCAAGTCTGCAAGTTAAACCATACATAAAATAAGAACAAATAGAAACGACACTTTCGTTAGGGTTTTCGAGATCCGTTGGGTGTTCACTGCCCACACCACATGTTCTCAAATGCATAATATGCTCTCTTTCCCGCTTCCAAACGACGCATAGCACATTCATGCCACTTGTGATTGGATGGAACCTCAAGGCCAAGGTACTTAAAGCTCTCAACAACTTCAAGTGTCTTGTTGTTGTACACAATGCATGGCTTCTCCTTATGGTTGGTTTTCACAAGCATAACCTTTGTTTTGGATTCATTTACAATCAGCCCACTATGCAAGCAAAAGTTCTCAAGGACAACCATAAGCTTTTGTGCATCTTCTAAAGTGTGTGCTAGAAGCACTACATCATCCGCATACAACAAAAGCATGATTACCGCATTGCAAATAGTGACCTCTTCAATGCCTTCTTCTTGCATAAAGTCAAGTACCATTTGTTCCAATTGATCGATGCATAGACCAAAGAGAGTTGGTGACAATGGACATCCTTGTTTAACCCCAATAGTGCTTACAAAAATTTCTGAAATTTCTCTTCCCATGCGCAATTGACAAATCACCTTCTCATAGATTCGAGAAACCGCAAGCATAAACTCACTTGGCACTTGGAGTTCTTCCATCCTTCTCCACAAATTGTTACGTGGAATCATATCAAAGGCTTTCTTAAAGTCCACAAAACAACAATACAATCGCTTGCCTTTCAACCGACTTTCCTCCATGAGAACACGAAGAGTGACAAGATGATCAATGGTGCTATGGCATCGACGAAAACCCGCTTGTCCCTTTGCACGCTTGTCATTCTCTTCAGCCCAATCACTCAATTTCATTTCCATTATGCACCCAAACAACTTTTCCATAAGAGACCCAATCATTATAGTCCGGTAGTTGCTTACATTCTTTACATCCCCTCCTTTATGCAAAGGCTTAACCCAATTAGTACTCCAATCATAAGGCATACCATGTTGAAGTGCAAGGTTGAACATATCACACATCCACTCATGGGTAAAATCTCCCGTCCATTTGATCATCTCCGGCTTGATACCTTGAAGATCTCCCGCTTTGCGAGTGGCCAACTTTTCAAGCCCACCGCATACATCCTCAATAGTAAAAAAAAGACGGCATACATGGGAGTGAACCATAAAATGGCATTTTTTCAGTATTTTCTTGCTCATATAATTGCCTACAATGTGTGTACATATCCACTAGACTCAAGTTACCAAAATTCTCAATCCGCTTGCCTCTCAAGTTTCTCCAAAATCTTCCACATGCATGTGCCTTTTCTTGGACTTGAAATTCTTGTTGCTTTACTTCCCATCTTCTTCTCTTCTTTTGAATCAATGCCTTGTATGTATGCAAATGACTTTGATAGTTGTCTTTGTCCATAGTTGTATCAAGCTTTATCAAGGACTTTCGAGCATCTTGACATTCTTTATCAAACCACTTTTTGCGTGATCTATCTTTGTTGATACCATGGAGATGCTTTATGGCAAAGCATTCTTCCGCACAAGAACAAATAGCTTTTTTGAAAGCTTCCCATTTAGTTTCCAATGGTGCATCACATTGAAGCTTTGTCATCCATAATTTTTGCTCAACCATTTCAATGTACATTGGTGCCCATTTGAAATCCATACATAGTGATAACTTCTCTTTCCTTTGGCTGAGATTATCATGCTTAGTTGCTTCTCCACATGAAAGGTCAATACATAAGGTGCGATGGTCGGATTCCGGGGTCCATTGACCAAACATAAAACTCTTTATGCGATACATGATGGCTTCAGAGAGTAGCATATAGTCAATCACACTATCCCCATTATGTCTTCTACATGTAAATCCATTGGTTCCACTCCACAAAGATACACCATTGGCAATGAGCATACCCGTGCTATTACACATGTGTAAAAGTAACTTTCCATAGTGATCCGGCTCTTTCTCATCCATTGAAGTACGATCATACAAGTGAACTTCCTCCAACTCCCTTGAAATGTATGGCATATCAAATTGTTGAGTATCATGTTGCAATGTTTTTGTGCGAGCATTCATATCCCCAAATACAATAGCATCACCTTCACCTTTGAAATAAGCAATGTCCTCTTCCAAATCAGAAAATGGTTGATCTCTATCCATGCAAGCATAAAAGGGAGAATCATGATGAGGAATGTAGCAACCGGCTACAAAAATGGGTGCTCTTTTTGGTGTCATAATTTTCAGCCAAACATAACGTTTGTACTTGTCATCTTTCACAATTGATACAAAATCTTCCAATCCTTTCTTAACCATACATGCTAACCCTCCTTGTCCTCTTCGTTGCTTGAGATTCTTTGACCACATCAATGAATGTACATTGTAATCCTCCAAGCCGTCAATCCTTTGTGTATCATGCTCCCAAGTTTCAACAAGAAGTACAACATCGGCTTTGCTTGTTAGTTCATCAATGCCAACCCCCGCATTCCATGGGTATCCATTACAATTCCAAAAGCATATTTTCAATCGTAACTCGGTCTCATAGGTCACGCATCCCTATTTGCTTGAGAGACTTGCCTCCTCCTTGGGCACATTTTCTTCATGAGAGATCTCCTTGTTTTTATTATTCTTTTCCTCATATGCCTTGCGACGCATATTTTGTTGCTTAATAGTGCGATCTTCACATACAAAACATTTTGTATCCCTCAAATAGATCCAACTATTATCAAGGATAATCTTTCGCTTGGTCTCATCCGGCATGGTGCATACAATTGGCCGTTCTCCCGAGCGAGGAGCTCCTTGCTTCCCCACTCTATGTGCTCCATAGACCATAACTCCGGACATGCCAAAGTGGGTTTTGAAGAAATCTTCAATAACAATGGCAAGAGAAGGAGGTGTCTCTAACTTCTCTTCGGGAATTCCACGAATAACAATGTTCTTGGAACGTCGCTCCCGTTCCTTCAACTCCTCCACATCCACATTCTCAACATTCTTTGTTTGAACCATAGCTTGCATGAGTGAGGAATTAGAAACCACATTGCTACCACATACATCAGCCCAAGACTTGTTTGTGCATACATTTTTCATGTCGCATACATCCCGGCTCATAGTGTCAAATTTCTCCTCTTTCAATACATGGTCATGCTCTACTTTGCTCATCAGCTCCTTCAAAGCATTCAAGTCCACAAGAGAGCGTTTACATTCCTTGACTTCCTCTTCAAGTTGCATCAAACGTGTTGTTTGCATCTCAAGTGTCCTCTTGAGATTTTCATTCTCAACCACAAGTACCCTTAGTGTGCCATTCTCCATTGCAAGTGCTCGTAAGTCTTTGCCTTGTTTGTTTACGGTCTCTTGCAATGATACCAAGTACGCCATGATCATGGTTTCCGATGTCGTTGGTTGGGTGGTTGTGTTGCTATCTCCACACTTAGGAGATTTTGGATCACTTTCCACAATGGTTGTGGATCTTGTTGAAGAAGAAGAACCCTTGCGAGTGCCGGAAGACATTGTATGTAAAATAGGAGATGAGAATCAATTTTGTTGAACCTGTTCACTTCAGAAATGCTGCTACAGAAACGCCTTCCATAAATTTGAAAATTTCTGTCTTTACATCAATGCGTAGAGGACTTCGTGCTCTTCAATTGAGGCTATAGATCACCCAAATCGGAGTTTGGATGAAGAAGTTATGATCAAAAGAGTGGACTGCTGTCTACTAGGTCAAAAAACGGCTGCACTGAGAGAGAGAGAGAGAGAGAGAGAGAGAGAGAGAGAGAGAGAGAGAGAGAGAGAGATTACAATTGACCCAAACTTAGGTAAATTAGGTTAATGAATGAAATGTAATGTTGTAATAACATCTTTAAAGGGCCAAAGTCACCTATGCGACCAAATTGTTTCAAAATTGTGAAATGGAATGAAATGCAATCCGAGAGAGAGAGAGAGAGAGAGAGAGAGAGAGAGAGAGAGAGAGAGAGAGATTACAATTGACCCAAACTTAGGTAAATTAGGTTAATGAAAACCTATGCGACCAAATTGTTTCAAATTGTGAATGAAATGAGTTGTTTTGATAAATTAATGTTATGGCAAAAACTCATTCATAAA
This sequence comes from Adiantum capillus-veneris, assembly GCF_014529385.1. NCBI lineage: Eukaryota > Viridiplantae > Streptophyta > Polypodiopsida > Polypodiales > Pteridaceae > Adiantum > Adiantum capillus-veneris. The sequence continues at coordinate 5,239,990 of NC_140950.1, read as the reverse complement.
AGTACAAGAGAGAGAGAGAAAGAAATGAAATGATATTAACATCTTTCAAAGGCCAAAATGACCTATGAGACCAAACTGTTACAAAATGTTTTGGTTAAATTTTTATTTCAATTTAATTATTTCTTATTTTATTTGTTTTGTTTATTCACACAAAAAGAGAGAGAGAGAGAGAGAGAGAGAGAGAGAGAGAGAGAGAGAGAGAGAGAGAGAGAGAGAGAGAGAAATGTAAATCCTCCTTGTGACCTTGTTCAATAGCTGCCAAGTTAGCCACTATGTTCTGTAAGTACTTCAATCCATCTTTGGTATTGGCAACCAGATTGGCTAGGACAAGAACCCAGTCATTGAAGGTAAGCAAGTGCATGATGGAGTCGTGTGCCAGAGAATCACGCACTTTGGAATTAGTGTTCAAGAGAAGCATTGCATCCGGGTTGGAGATCACCTTGATCACTAGGAAGGATGCCGATGAAACCGGCTGAGTAGAGAGGTCAAGTCCTGCTGAGAAAAGAGTAATCTGTAGACAATAAGAAGAGAGGGTCAAAAGCCATTGGTAGGGATGTCAACCTTAAACCAACCTAGACAATCAAGAGTCATGATGGTTTGTGACTTCCCCCCATCCATACCTATCCAAAAAAACTAGATATTTATGGATAAATAATTGCAGCCTAGGTTCTGGTGTTCATTTGCACAAAGTGCCATTGTCCACCCATGTATATAGGAGAGAGATTTTTACTACATAGGCTAAATTAATACATGAGACTTCAACAAAAGTACAAGAACCACAAGACTACAATTTATATAAAAAGTAGACATATCAATTTAGTCATTCACACTAAAACGATACATCTTTTAAAGAACAGGCCAGAAGAGAGTGTTTCTGGGGTCCTACTAGTGGTAGGGAAAAAGGTAACAGCAACTTCTTCCTTTAAGCAAAGCCAGAGAGAGAGCACCCTTACCTGCATCCACAATAAGAAAACAATCAATTGATTAGCTTCCAAACAGCATTACAGGTAACTCGAGTAGCCCTAGTTGTTATCCATGTCACCCTAGCTTTGCTAAAAAAAGAGAATAAGCAGTAAAGGACCAACAAGTCCAACATCTTTTCATTCAAGTAATGGAAGATTTAGTTTCACAGATCATAAAACCTATTCAAGACATGTTGCTTTTCACTACAATAGACCATGCCATTATTGCTAGCCAAGTGTTGCTAGGGATAATCTTTTTTCAGCCAGCAAATCCTAATCAATTGGGTTTTCAAGCCCAACCATGTAGAAGTATCCCATTAATGAGCCTTCTTGGTTAGTTATATGTTTAATACCTATCTCACGTTTTTTGGACCAGAACATAGGTTTTTACTTCTACATTGATTCCAGCATACGATCCGAAGGAGCCAGACCTCTTTATGCTGGTCACTATTCGTGTGTCATTGCCAAACCTCGTTTCACAATATATCAAACAAAACAATCATAAAATATTACTAAAAGTGTTATCAAAGCTTTGTTCACCCTCCTCAGCCATACCATATACCAAATGAAAAAACCGCCTTTGTATCATTTTTTGCAGATATACTATCAGTTCCCTGCCAAAACAACAGTAGAAACACTACCTTCCAGTAACCAAGCCCTATACTGCTATCATCGCTGTATAACATTTCAATGTAAACATTTGTTTTCCACCAGCGATATCTTATGCCCACAATTGATATATGGTAACCGGGAATAAGAAGGGATCCAAAATATGTGTACTATCATCCAAGCAGAGTGTTATTAAATCATACCAGCAAAGCTCTTATTACAACAGAAAGACTGCATTTAAGAGCTCAACAATTTCTACCAATACCCTTAGTAGGATACAGTCCCATACCCAGTATCGTGGTTTGTCAGATCAGGAAAATGGCCTTTCTCTGCCAGCTATTTGAGAAGACAAAAGAAAAAATAAACGTGAGTTGTCATTTCTTGCTCATAGATCGCCTAAAAGTGTTTTTGTTCAGAGATTTATCAGAAAAATACTCTTTTAGAAGTTCTTCTTATATTCGACAAAAAACCCTTATAATAAAGTGCAGGATTCGCAGCTTTTCAACATATATACTACTGTTAGTATCCGCATCCTGAAGCATAACCAGATCAAGGGGGTATAGCCATATATTTGCCATCATTTTTGAGACATCATTCGGAGCAAGGTATTCACCATTTCCCAGCATCCTATATATTTAACCAGTTTCAGGTCTGAGTTTTATCCAAAAACAGATTTAAAATCCGCTTTAAACTGTCCCAGAAAGGATTGGCTTATCACTATACCTAATGGTAGCTGGTAGGCAAAAAACCTATCATGGCTTATATCTTTCATATAGCAGGCTCTCAACTAGTCAAAATAGAAGTATAATTGAAGCAGTCACAAAACCCAGATGTGTGAATCTAATCGAAAACAACAAACGTTTATTTCTGTACAACAGTGTTCATGGCATAGTTAGCAAGGTAAGCCATATGCCATAAGATTAGGGCTACTGCACTTCCAAAAAGCTATCAGAGAAGCAGTAAGCAGCAGCATTAGACTGTATATTCAAGCCAAAAATAGGCAATTTTGAAGGTCGTTTAGTGTATCCAGTATATATTAAAAGTAGGCAAATCTGAAGCAAGTTAAGTGTATCCTTGTAGTATTCAACATGCATTCCCTTCTTAGATCATATGATATCATTAGTTCAGAACTCAAAAAAGATAAGCTTGAGGTATCATCTCCACGACTAATCCTTATAACAAGAAGTAACAATCCACCCATTCCCATCTCAGAAAAGATTACTTATCATGTCATACAAGGTGTCTATAGCTGATAGATATAGGCAATCTCACATAAATATAGACAGTTATCCGCATGACTGGCTCTCAATCATTCAAGTAGTAGTGTCTCTAGTGCAGCATAAGCTTCTAGATATGTGAGTCTAAATATAAAAAAAGCGCCTATTTCTGTCTTTACAAAGGTCCCAGCATAGTTTCTAGGGTAGGCCATGTGCCATATCATTTTTAGATAGACTTAGATCTACTATACTGTTAGATAAATGCCCACGTCTTCAACATTACAGTATGCTATACAACCATCAGTATCAACATTAGTGTCTACTTTTACGCAGAAAACTATGCAAATCTGAGAAAAGTTTAGTGCAACCATTTCCTATCTAGCATTTGCTATGCATAGCACAGATCGTAAGCAGTATAACACTCCTGTAGCCGCTTTAGCGTGTATTTTTAAGCAAACAGGTAGGCAAAATAAGTGTATCCATTCTTTATGTAGCATTAAATATGCATTCCATTCTCAGAATATACGATCTCATGAGTACAAAAAAAACAACCATAGTAATTGTCTCGGTACCTCAGAGGTCTCGACAACGCTTCCAGTAGCCATGCTCGTGGCGAAGATTATCACTCAAGTCCAATATGATAGCTGTGTGTGTATATCTTAGAATAGATAGCAGTAATACTGGAAGGAAACTAAGTGAGCGACAGGGATAGCATGAGTATTCTGTTACCAGTTCCTTGATAGAGTACTACAAGCCTTTATTACTAGTTCCGGTTATTGCCAAGCAGTTCCAGAGAGAGTACTACTTCTTTAAATGCTCAGAGACAGGCAAATAAACATGTCTAATTAAAATTCTTCATACCTCAGAGGACCCGGCAGAGCAACCGATTGCCATCTTTGTATTAGAACTTGATACTACTACCCACAATATGGGTTATAGTTAGGTGATATAATCACTAAATAACAGAAGGTAAACACAAGCGATGCTGCAAGGAAGCTAAGTGAGCATAAGAAAGCTCACCTTTTTATAGTGCTAGGTCTTCAATACCATGTTCCAGAGAGCCGGCAGCTCCGTACAACCCTTCTTCATGGAGACCATACTGGCCCTTCGCCTTCTATTTAGGCTCAACAACGTCATATACGGACTCAGTGGCCCAAGCGTATACAACTGCCCATCAAGCGAACGTTTCCCCATCAGTTTTTGTATGTTGACGTCAAACAGTTCCTCCCAACTGCGCAGACTCTGCACTAACCCTTCCTCTTTCCCAACCTTCGCCCACTCACTTGGTGCTCGGATCCGTGCAGGGTGTTTATGGCTTAGTGTACCGGTCGCAGTTTATTTGTGGAAAGTCGTTACCCCACTGGGCATTAGATGTCCCTTTTTTAATGTCTTACCCCACTGGACATTATATGTCGAGTGGGGTAAGACTGGGCATTAGATGTCCCTTTTTAAGTGTCTTACCCCACTGGACATTATATGTCCACTGGGCATTAGATGTCCCTTTTTAAGTGTCTTACCCCACTGGACATTATATGTCCCTACACACACTCTATGTGTGATAAGTGACTATAGCCATGCTACTAGTGTAAGAGGTAGTGTAATATTATGAAACAACACACACACACACACACACACACAGAGAGAGAGAGAGAGAGAGAGAGAGAGAGAGAGAGAGAGAGAGAGAGAGAGATTACAATTGACGTAGACTTAGGTAAATTAGGTTAATGAAATGAAATGTAATGTTGTAATAATGTCTTTAAAAGGCCAAAGTCACCTATGCAACCAAATTGTTTCAAAATTGTGAAATGGAATGAAATGCAATCAAAGAGAGAGAGAGAGAGAGAGAGAGAGAGAGAGAGAGAGAGAGAGAGAGAGAGAGAGAGAGAGGGAGAGAGAGATCTATACTGCTTCGAGCACTCATCTAAAGAGACATATTGTAAAGTCAAGTTTTGTGGATGAAGTCCTAGAGCAACTACACTCATAGTGTCTCTTATTTTTTCCTTAGGAACTTTATGGCACCTAGGGTATCTGTTGAATGTTTTGGCCATGGATTGGAAGCGATGGAGATAGTATTGGATCATATAATGATTTACTACTCTCCGGAAAACAAAGTTGACTTCTTTCAAAGCATTCTTCGAGGTTTCTTTCCTGGTGTTACTATACAAGAAGCTTGGAGAACCTACGATCGCACTTCCATGACTCGAGATGGGGTACCCTTTACCCAGGTGTTTGTCTGAATCTAGAATGATCCCAGTCAATGGTTTTGCAACTTACACCTTTTGCAAATTAGATAAAGTTGGGATACTTAGATGCCCTCTACCTTGATTCTGAGTTAGGTTGTTGTTCTATATCTGAAGTTTATAGCAAAATTGAAGCGCTATAGAGCATTCTAGGACCTAATAAGATAGAGAATCATAAGGAGCCTATTTTCAAGCGTTCGAGCGCTAAACACTCTTTTCCTATTTTCAAATGTAGATGGGGTTGATTATGTATTGAGAAAAACTTTTATGTACTGACAAAAGTGATTCATGAGCATTTTGGTTTGTTTTCCACTTCTCATGTAACCCTTTGTTGTTTTTCACATCTAGATAGAGATGATGTATTTTTTTGATTCTAAAATAGCAAGCATTTGAATTTACAAGCATTCGAACCTTTCTCTTTGGTTGTCACATATCACTTTGCAACCACTGTAGTTTTTTGTTCACAGTAAAATGGAGATTAGTTGTGCCATTCCACTGGCTATTGCAACCAACGGCTTGATATCTTTTGGAATAGCTGTAAGTGCATCAACGGGTAAAGAGGAGATATTGTCATCTCTTCCTATTTGCAATGTGCGTGCAATAAAGAGAACAGCTCAAAATGTCGGGAGGAATAGTGCATCAACTAATGAACGAGAGATACTTTCATCTCTTCGTATTCGCAATGTGCGTGCGACAAAGAGAGCAGCTCAAAATGTCGAGAGGAATTTTAAAAACCAAATTATTGAAACCTTGCTAGAGATAAAAGCCTCTTGCAATAGGATGGAGACAATGCAAACCAATGTCTCTGATGTGGTTGAAAATTTAAGCTCTGTATTGGAGATTGAAGTGGGATACTATGGAAATTGCGAGAAGAGACAAAAGCATCAAACCTGCAGAGGCTAGAGAGTGAGGCATACATTACAGAGAAACTTTCCAAAGTTGAGGATTCTCAAAAGATGATAATGGCATCTATTGAATATCTTCGAAAAGAGGCTTCACGGAGTCAACGTGAATCAAAAGGATGAATTCAAGACAATACTCTACGACAAATCGTGCCAGGATTGAGAAGTATCGTCAACAAGCTTGGTGCTTTGACAAAGGTTCAAGGTTCAATACTTTTAGATATCCGAGCTACCTCAAATAAATTAAGTGCTTTGGCTATATTAGTTCGACCAAGGCAGCGTCAAGTTTCTCAACGACTTAATCCTACTAATGGAAGAAATATGTAATGCTATCCTGTATTTTTATCAAACTGTACTTTTGAATTGAGTCACTATCAATGTGTCAAATGTATTTAGTTTAGAGGATATAATAAGATATCCAAGTTTATATTGATTTTTATCTTGCCTAAGAATGTCTTTTAGTGATTGATCAAAATTATAGCAAGTATATTATATTTATATGAGATCTATTTGCACCTGATTTCATAGATGGCATCTGGACCACGTATATTATCACCAGGTCATGCACGACGTAGTCGACTGTGTGATGATTTGCGAAAGGCGAGGCGCCAAATAGCACGAGAGAGAACAAGGCATTCAATACAAAGTACTATTGGAACTTTATTGGAGTGCAATGAAAGGCAGAGCATGCATGATGTACATGAAGGAAACTCTAAAGCCATGGATGTTGGGACAACAATGAACATAGTAGAGGGAAACTATTCTAAAGTAGAAAAGCATTGTTTGTCCATCCGCTTTGAATATCCAACGTCTCTCCTTTTACATCACAAGTCTATGGCACCAGTTCTATCCAAAAAGTGTGTGTTGCACAAATTAGGAAGGATGAAGGAAAGACTATCCAAATATTTGTGGGTAAATATTGCTACTCTGATGGAAGAGTTCAATTACTTCCTTTGAATGAGCCACCAAACGAATTGAAAGATTTGATGAGCTCAACTACAATAAGAAGTAGACAGTTCTTACAAAAAATTCGGGGATATAATAATGCATTGGCATTTGTGTCTCTTAGTGCCCATATTGATGAGACTATTAGTTATGGTGGGAGAGGTGTATACACTTTTAAGGTTCATTGCTCTGTCTATCATAGCATTGGTTCTTTAGCGCCAGCTGAAGGACAAAATGAAGTTCCACGCTTTGCACAATTAAATTTTTTTGATACCGAACATGAGTTGAGCAACAGATTGCATCATGTTTCAAAGTTAGATCGTAGTATTCTAGAGTGTTTACAATTGATGATGCATAGAGTAAATCCCTATGCAAATACTCTACGATCTGTTGCTTCTTTGTCTAGAGATGCTACTGTACCCAATATGAGGATGGTTATTGTGGAGCATCGTTGTGATGGTTGGCAATATCTTGCTCCAAGGGGTTCTGAAGTTGTTGCAATTATGCCAGGACAAGGGGATGATAGAAATATTGGCTATCGCGACATTGTATTGAATTTTGGACACAAGGGCTTGAAAAGAATCTCCAGTATGCATCGAGCTTACATGTCCTTATTGTATGTTTTATTATTTCCAAGTGGAGAGGATGGGTGGCATCTTTATTTACACACTACCGATGGAAAAAAAATGAGTCAAAAGCAATATTATGTCTTTTGCTTACAAATGCGAGATGATACAATGGAGTGTCTTCTTCGAGGAGGTAGGCTATTACAATAGTATGTCGTGGTGGATGCTTATAGTACTCTAGAGGAGTCACGGATTTTGTGGATGCGAAATAACCAAAAAACACTTCGTGGTGAAGTGTATCAAGGATTGGTTGACATGGTTGAGGCTAAAGATGGCTTAGAGAGGGTTGGTCAAAATGTTGGCCGTAGAATTGTTTTGCATCATCTTTTGTTGGAGGCCCAAGATATATGTGCCAACTATTTCAAGATGCAATGGCAATTGTTCGTAATAGGGGTAAACTGGATCTCTTCATCACATTCACATGTAATCCACGATGGAAGGAAATAGATGATGCATTACTACCTGGACAAAGTGCTATTGATCATCCTGATTTGACTAAATGAGTGTTTTATCAGAAGTTCCAAGATATGATGCATTTACTTATCAAGCAAGCCGTTTTTGGGGAGGTGATTGGACATGTTTCAGTGATTGAGTTTCATAAGAGAGGTCTTCCTCATGCTCATATATTGTTGATACTTGCATCCGAATATAAACCCATAGATACATTACACTATGACAAGTTGGTTTGTGCAGAGCTCCCCGATAAGAATGTGTTTCCAGAATTATTTGATGTAGTGAGTCGCTGTAATGTTCATGGGCCATGTGGTCCTTTGAACCCAAGTTCTCCATGTATGGTCGATGGAAAGTGTAGATTCAAGTTTCCACGAACATTTTCCACGTCTACAAATGTAAACGAAAGTGGATATCCTGTGTATATGAGACAAGATGATGGAAGGTTTGTTCCGTCTAAAAATTACAATTTAGATAATCATTGGGTTGTACCTTATAGCCCCCTCTTATCACTAAGATACCAAGCCCATATTAATGTGGAGATCTGCTCTACTGTATTCACTGCCGTGAAATATCTTTATAAGTATGTCTACAAGGGACATGATCGAGCCACTGTTGTTCTTCAAGATTGTGAAGGAGCTACTGATGAGATCAAGAGTTATCTCAATGCACGTTATGTTTCTGCATCTGAGGCTATGTGGAGAATATTTGCTTTGACACGCATAGTGAAAGGCCAGCTATTCAACAATTGCAAGCACACCTTCCATTGCAGAATATGGTTACATTTCAAGATGGGGATGATGTATAACATTTGCTGGATAATGAGCAAAATAAAAAAACTACCTTGACAGAATGGTTTGTTGCAAATCAAAACTATCCAGAAGCAAATAGCTTCACATACACTGACTTTCCAAATGGTTGGGTATGGAATAAAAGTCGAAAGGCATGGTCTCCACGACAACAGGGTGTTTCTATTGGAAGAATGTATAATATTGTCCCTACTGCTGGTGAGGTTTATTACCCACGAATGCTTCTCAATATTTGCAAGGGATGTAAGTCTTTTGAAGACTTGCGCATGTATGATGGTCACATTTATGAACATACAAGGAGGCATGTATAGCTAGAGGATTATTGCAAGATGATGAAGAATGGTCACTTTGCCTCCAAGAGGCATCTTTTTTTCAAAATGGAATGCAGTTGAGACAACTTTGCAATCATATTAGTCTTTTGTGAGCCACTTCATCCGGCTGCTCTTTGGGACAAGTTTTGTACCGAATTTTGTGAGGACTATGTTTATGCCCTAAGGATGCGTATTTCAGATGCAAGTGTGCGATTTGATGTGGCAAAAAATCGAGCTTTGCTTCATATAGAATGCTTTTTGCAACAACATGGCAAGAGGATTTGCGATTATATGTTGCTTGCAATAGACTCAACAATGGTATCCTTAAGTGAAAATGGTGCTATGGCTGGAGAAACAATGTTCAACGTTGATGAACAGTATAGTATAGTAGATTGTATGGAGACTTCCTTGAATGAGGATCAACGAGATACTTACCACCGAGTGCTACAAGCTGTTGACACACATTTAGGCAAGGTATTTTTCCTAGATGGTCCTGGTGGCTCAGGAAAACCTTACTTATATAATGCACTTCTTTCACGAGCGCGAGGAAGTTGTAGAGTTGCTCTTGCATGTGCATCTTCGGGTATTGCAGCTTTGCTTTTGAGTAATGGAAGAACTGCTCATTCTAGGTTTAAGATACCTTTGGAGATTCACTCTGAAGCAACATGCAATATAAAGGTAAATAGTCAACTTGCAGAACTTCTAAGGAATTTAGCTTTACTTATATGGGATGAAGCTTTCAGGACACATTGCTATGCATTTAAAGTAGTGGACAAAACTTTAAGAGATATTATGCAGCGAGATACTTTGTTTGGTGGAAAAGTCATTTTGCGTGGAGGTGACTTTCGACAAATACTACCTGTTGTACCAAAAGGTATTCGTACAGACATTGTAAATGCTTCATTGTGTCATTTTCACATATGGAAATATAGAAAGATACCGAGGCTTACTACAAACATGCGTATACTTGGTTGCGGTTCAAATCCACTTCAACAAAGTTTTTCGCATTGGGTGCTTGATATTGGCAATGGGGTTATGGATGATGGAGGAGACTTAGACAGAGCCAAAATACCTTCACACATGATGCTTCCAGGAAATAGTTTGGTAGATCTTCGAAGCTTTATATATGGAGATTTGTGTCATGTGCAAGATCATGCAAGTTTTTTTAGAGATCGAGCAATACTTGCTCCGCGGAATAAAGAGGGTGATTTAATTAATGACTATGCATTGCAAAGAATGCATGGAGATTGCAAAGAGTATCTGAGTGCAAATTCAATTTGTATGTCAGAGGAAAACACACATTTGTACACAATTGAATATCTGAATATCCTTACTCTTGGTGGTGGTTTTCCACCTCATGCTTTAGTCTTGAAAGAAAATGCTCCTATCATGTTGCTACGAAATTTGGATCCAAGACGTGGATTATGCAATGGAACCAGATTGATATGCAAGCAATTTCGTCATAAGGTAATTGAGACAGTGATAGTTACAGGATCGAATATTGGAGAGAGAGTTTTTCTTCCAAGGATTGACTTTATTATTGGAAACAATCAAGGGCTTCCATTTCAAATGAAGCGTCGTCAGTTTCCAATCAGCCTTGCTTTTGGGATGACTATCAACAAAGCACAAGGGCAAACACTCAGAATTCCTGGTCTATATCTTGCATCATCGATCTTCTCTCACGGACAATTGTATGTTGCAATGTCACGTGTACGAAGTGCAACTTCTATCAAGATTGTTGTCAATACTGAAAACACTCAAGCGGAGTGTTACTACACTCCCAACATTGTATTCAAGGAAGTATTACAACTAGCAAACTCATAACAATAAGTTTAAATTGACATTGTGGCTCTCACTTAAAGTCAGACACAGTTGATGTTAAATTTTATTCATATCTCTTAGATCAAAGTATTGCCCACAGATGGATCCTCGATGCAGTGCCTCCTATGTAGTGGGTCACATCACTGAATTCATTCGAGGTATTTATCTTCTCTTTAAAATTAGCTTATTAACTTGACCTATTATTTTCTTGAGAAGATTGGCTTATACATTGACTTACTCTGTTGAAGATCCACCGCAATGGAGGGGAAGAGTTCTTGCTATGTTTTTGGTGATCTTATTTGATACAACTCATATTATATTGTAAGAGTTTTTATATATGGTATATTGGTAGTTTTAAGCTTTTATTGCTCTACATAATTCATGGATGCCTTTGCAGAGATCACTCCCATCGAGGATTTATCATCGTAGGTGTTTATGAAATGCTATACTTTAGGTAGAGATATGTCTATGGAAGTTCTTGGATACCACCATGTTGCCTTTTCTTCGGACCACGAGCATCGTCAAATTCAAGTTAATATCTGGTTTGTGAGTGACGAGAGACCAGTCAATGCACAATAGGTGGGGGTTGCTGGAGACCGCACTACACCATATCGATTGAGGATATTTACTCAAGTTGAAACACCACCCCGTATCTTGCAAAATGTATGCAACATAGATCCTTGGACTTATAGAATCCCTAATGTGGTCTCTCGAAGGCTACACTTTGAATAACTATTGTGTATCGTCTCTACTACATTCAAAATATTCAAATAATCTTTGTGAAGCTGTGTAATATCAAAGTCTTTTGAATCGATTTCTTTCCTCTCTCTCTCTCTCTCTCTCTCTCTCTTAAATCCTTCACCAAAACAAAAGAAAGAAGGACATGATTCTCTACGGCATGATTGTTAAAGTCTTCTTTATTCTATTTCATCTTTGTTCCTCTTAAACTTCTAAATTTGTGTTGTTAGAGCAGATAAAAAATGGCATGATACATGATGGTTTAGTACACCCTCAATGATGTACCTACTTATATTAGAGGTATGTAAATTTAAAATCTTATCTGTGATACTTACTTTTACCATGAATGAGAACTTTGTGGCCTTTATTTTGTATGTTTACACGTGTTACGTTTATCTAGATCCTCCATTGTGGAGGGGTCCTGCACATGCTGAGGATATTATTCGTATTATCGAGGATTTTGAGATCCTTCGGTGCGTATAGCTTGAACTTGAATCCATATGACGTTAAATGTGTTGTTACTTTTTATGTCTGAATGGTTGGTTGTTATCTTCATTGCAGGCTTCAATATTATTGCATACATTCTGTCTTGGCATTGTATGAAGCACGATATTTTAGAAGTGTTGTAGGTTATTATCACATAGAGTTTGATATAGATGATATGTGAATCACTGTATGAGAGTTAGGTATGCAACGGCCTCTCAATTGCAACTTTTCATACTGTCCCTATGGAGTGAATGAATGGATGTTTAGAATCTATTCTTTGGGTGAATCACCTCGACGCCTCGGTCGTAGTGTTCGATGTGTCAGACCTTGGATCTTGAGAGTTCCAAGTAGAGTGTGTCGTAGGCTCAACTTCTCTAGATGATCGAACACTTTGATCCATTGTCTATGCATTCTAAGTACCATATTTTTTAAGTTATTGTTGGCTTATTGGGGGGAGAGAGAGAGAGAGAGAGAGAGAGAGAGAGAGAGAGAGAGAGAGAAATTTGCGAATTTCTAATGTAGGTTAACATGGGTCATGATGTATTGGCTATTCTCCCAATACATATAAGGATGATTATATATTTGAAAGTTAAGAAAGAGTACATTTGTCAAGGATATGGTACATGGTGTTGTGGCATCATTGGGTGTATTCATATGCTGATGGGTGGTATGGAAATTGTGAACGCTTAAGCATTTCACTATGCAAAGTGTCACAAATATTGAGGGAAATAAAATTGATGAGAGTCCGGACTACAAGAACTACATATGGTTGATATTTATTATGTCAATGTTTGTGGTTGTGATATTCAGTTGCAAAAGATATATCACAATCACAAATCTTACATTTCAGCTGAAGAGTTTAAAATTTTGAAATTAATTTTGTGAAGTTTATCAATGGAGTATATTGGAGAGATCCTCAACCGTCCAGTTATAGAGTAGAATATGAGTCGTTGTAAACAAAAACATTGAGGTTGTTGTAAAGACTTTGACCTAATGAACCTCTTGACACTTTTTGGCATGACAATTAGTAATTGAAGTATTCGTATTGTGCTTATACCTTTTTAAAGTGTTTAAGTGGCCATGTTGATCATCTCTCTCTCTCTCTCTCTCTCTCTCTCATTCTCATTTTAAGCTTTGAGTACTAATGCTGTCTTCTTTTCTTGCAATCAATTAAATGACCCACGAAATTGTGAATATTTTTCCAAGTCTAAAAAATCTTATTTTTGATGCCTTTGAAGAAAATTTGTTACCTGTTGAACGGGGATGGCAATGGGCATGGGAAGTGATCGAGAAAAAATACATTGTTTGGGGGTCATATGTAGATGAAGAGTTGGACACGATTTACATCAAGTTGCTTGATCCCTATTTCTTTTCCAACATTAGGCTCATGCTCTTAAAGCAAGAGCTTGGGTTGATTCGTCATTAAAAGATTTACTTGAGCCGGGTTCAAAAAATAGATTTAAGAGAAGTTTGTAGAGCTCCATCTCAATATCTTGATCCTGTTGAAATAGCAGGACTAAGAGTGCTATGCAGATATGTTCCTGAGCGTTTTTGGCAATAATGTAAACCTTTTTTTTTGAAACATGTCTCTTTAGTCATGTGATTTTATGTAATCTGTGTGTGTGTGTGTGTGTGTGTGTGTGTGTGTGTGTGTGTGTGTGTGTGTGTGTGTGTGCGCGCTCACGCAAAAGGGGTTAAATGTACCAAGAGTAGTCTAAAGGGACCAAAGATTAAAAGTGTCGATCGTGTGTGTGTGTCATGGAGAGATGTATAAACATGCACACACACACAAACACATACAGAGTGAGGTGGTAAGAGCGAGCGAGACCCGTCGGTAGGCGGAACGTGCGAGCTAGTGTTCAATAAAGCAATGTACATGGCCTATACCTAAGGAAGAGCTTTGCGATGACCTTGGCTTCTAGCACACTTCCAATACCACCCCCAACCAAGCAAGCTCCTTGGGCCACCTCACTTACCCATGAAATGAAGAAGTTGTAACAATAAATGGCAAGCTTAAAATTGAAGACACTAGTAAGGGATCCACAGGTAGTTAAAACATCGAGTAGCAAAAATTTAGTGAATAGAAAAGACTAGCTTTGAAAAGCGAGTGACCAAAGTTACAACTCTAAAAATAGTACATTGAAAGCCCTAAAGGTATTGGGATATATAATCATGTAAAAAAAAAAGTATTACGGAGTCTTTATAATGGGTATTTATTACCTACCTACAAGGAATAAGTTGAACTCATTTTGATTATTAAAGTCCAATGTTATACCTGAAGTAAACTACATAGCTTTTCAGTCAAAGAGCTCTATGAAAATTCTTTGAAGCGGGACGCTTTAATCTGCCTTCAAATTTTTTAGGACAACCAGCTTTACATATACTAGCACGGCTGGCCGCCTTCAGCGGCCTCTCTCTCTTTCTCTCTCTCCCCCTCTTTATCTTTATCGTGCGCAAAGGAGTTTCTCTTTTTTGGACTTTAGCCTTCATTTTGCAATTTTTGACACTTGTAAAGCGCACTCCCTCTGCCGTTATAGAATACATGTAGATTAAAGAAAGATTGAAGAAAGTCCTGCGGGAAACTCAAAAACAAATATAAATCTACGTAAAGCAAAAAGTCTTCAAACAAACATCATAAACATATACTCTAAACGGTCCATGAACTATAATAAGGAAGCTTGCTACAAAGACACAAAAAAAAAAAGCTTATCATTGAGGCATAGGTCATGACAATTTCACTACTTATGAGGCTTGCTAACCGGCGATCCGCTTCATCCTCCATACCTAACAATCTTCCTATCCAAACTGTCATATACAACATACAAAAGAACAAGTCATGATTTCGGTTGTCCCAAAAAATAAGAAGGAAGCATTCCTTGTGGCTTGGCAAGCCCTCATCAGTTTTGGATGACTAGCATGATAGATGCATGGAACATCGCATGTGTTTTTCCAAATGATCATGCTCTCATCATGCAATAAAACTATGTTACCTAAGTTGTAAAGAAGAGAAATCAACTACACCTAAAAGATGAGCATGCTTATACCAAAAGAGAACAAAAAAGTTACTTTTTATGTGAAAATTTGGAAACGATACAAATGTGTCCAGTTCATCTTTGTTGACGTGAGGCCGCAAAAACTATAGATGTTGTACATAATGCATGGACACAATCAAAGAAAAATCCCTCAACCATAAATGGCTCCAAAAAAATTCCCTTCAGAAACAAAGAATAAAGCTTAGGAGAAAAAAAAGTCATCCTACAAGCCAACCATGCTCTAATAACATTGTAAGTGCGATTTTTAGCCCACATCTCACATGCTCCTCAATGAGTGTTCAAGTGTGGAGACCTTGTCAACCTTTTGATAGCAAATCCTACAAAAATCCAAACAATAGGAAACATATACACACATGCCCCATTCACTTGCACCAAGGCCTAAAACTTTGCTTTGAATTCAGCCTTATGTTGGTTACACACCATCTATCTAAACTTGGACGTGTGGTTGTGTAAGCGAGCTACTCATTCACTACAATAAAGGGTCAGTGGACAAGTACTTGAGCATCCACGACTCTCTACCCAAGCTTGGAGTTCCTGCCAACACATCCAGAATATGACGGTCAAACCAATAGCCTATAATAGCTACTGGAAAGACATTTACTTCTTAAAGATTAGTCATGTTTGGTGTGTAATTCTTTCCACTCATCTCCAACATAAAACTAAGGCCAAATTCACAAGCATCTAGGCCTATCTAGCCCTTTTAAATGGACAAAATAGTGGATTGAGTTCAATATGTTTTCACACACAAAACAAAAGGGAATCTCCTGGCATTGGCATGACACGAGTCATGGACATTGGCAAAGAAATAACGCCCCCTCCCAAATAAAATAAGATAAATAAATAAATAAATAAAACGGGTGGTCTTTTTGCACAAAGTTGACAGTTTCAAACTCGAAGCCAATCATGCAGACAAACCGTGAGAATGAAATGAGTTAAGTAAGCCGTTCAATTAGTTGACTATAAACTTTGAAGTTTGAAAAATATATTCGTAATTTACAAAAGGACAAAAGCCCAAACTCATGGGCACTCATTTTTGTGAGCACCCATCTATGGCTTACATGCGGATGGGCCCTAATGTGCCCTAGAGACCTAGGCATCCTTAAGTAAGTACACCTAAATTAGTTCTCTTTTAGTAGGCCAAAAGCAAAAATCTATAATCAAAGAAAGAGAAGGGAGAGACAACCTGCAACATAACACATGTAATTTATACAACATAAATCCACATGATTTGAGTCAAGCCATACATGTAAAACCCTCTTTATGTATGTGGCCAACATAGTTAAGAGGTCACATACAAACACATCAAGAGCAAGATGAAGATCAATACTACAAGAGAATGACGGAGATTAGAGTCTTGGGAAGTGAACTTCACTCCCTTCCATGGTGCCACCACTACTTGGAAGTGGCTCTTCCACCAGGGTGCCAACCGACCTCAAGGGTTTTCTGGACTTAAGAGAATGTTGCGGATCATTCACCACCTTTTGCTTGAAGCTGAGCAATGACCATATATCAGGGATTGTCCATTTGAGACATTGAAGCATAGCACCAACTTAGGCCAACTAACCTAAAGAGTTTTCTAGTCTTAAGAGAACATTGTAGATCATTCACCACCTTTTGCTTGAAGCTAAGCACTGACCATATATCAAGGATTGACCATTTGATATGTTGCAACATAGGGATATCAATGGCCTCAGATTACCAAACCCCCAATATATCATGTTTGAAATTTGTAGGTGGGTGGTTGTATAGGACTGACAAAGTCTATTCCTCACTTTGGAAATGGCCTTATTCCCATCATTTTTTGTAATAGCATTCTATCCATCTAAGCGGGCACCTTATCCCTTTGTCATCCATCACATCATCTCATAAATTCCTTAACACCAACAAACAATGTCGGCCACCATATGCCAGCCATTAGGATTGCACTAGTCATGGTTTCATGGAAAAAATGACCTCCCGCTAGATCTGCATGTGCTTGCTCTAAGATAGAGATATATTCATCTTCATTGGCCCACAGTCTCAGCGCAACTATTGATCTTTCCCTCTTTGGTGCAAATGTTGTCCAATTATTTATGATTCCTAGCTTCCGTTTTGATGATCTTTTGGTGACGTTTGATCATATCTTCACAAAATCGTTGATTTGTTGCTCCATTTTGGTACAACGGATATTACGAATAAAGTAGCATGAAGTGTAGGTGTTCTCTTTTACATTGGGCACATTGTACCATGTCCTCTGACCATCTTGGTATCATCTCTACCAAGAATAGATGACCATTAGGAAAATCACCGTCAAATCTCTTGGGAGGTTCCCCTGAGGTGATCCTTGATTAGTGATCAACCCTTTCATGTGTAGTGCCCTTCTTGACAACCACTATAAAATCAAATCGGAGTTTTCAAGATTGGGGCTGAAAACAAAGCTCGTTGAAGCTTTTGAAAAGACTCTTTGCAATCTTCAATTCAGAAAAACAGTGTGATCAATCCATACATGGTTTTGGTAATCATAGTGTACATGCAGATGAATCTCCAATAATATCTACAATGTGCCATGAAAGCTTGAGCTTCCTTGACATTGGTAGGTCTAGGCATTTCTACAATGACTTCCACTTTCTCCATATTTGTAGCAATCCCGTTTTTGGAGACTATATGTCCAAGATTTTTTCCTTGAACTAACCGTGAATACACATTTCTCAAAGACTTTCTTGAGATGTTCAAAGTGATTGGTTTGTTTGTATGAGTGTACACATAGGTCATCCATAAGAAGTTCTATAGATAATCCTTAAAAGCATGGCTCATGAGCCTTTGGAATGTCTTTGGAGAATTTGTCAACACAAAAGGCATGGCTCTATATGCAAATAAGTCCCACCCCGTAGTAAAAGCTATTTTATGTTGGTATTTTGGATCTATGGCCAGTTGTATATAACTTGAGAATCGATGTAGGAAGTTGTAGGCTTCCATTCGTGTCACTCTTTCTAGAACATGATCAATGATGGGAAGAGGATGGTTGTTCCTAATGGTTGCTACATTTACCTTTTTTAGGTTAAAGCGCACCCTAAGATTCCCATTTTTCTTTGGTATGACCACAATAAGAGATACCCAATCGATATGAATCTCATAGATGCACTCGGCTTCCTTGAGCTTCTCAATCTCCTCTTTGATATTTTTAACAAAGGTCTCATTATATATGTATGGTCTTTGTCTGCTTGGCTTAGCATTATCTCTCATTGGTATTGTATGCTAACAAATATCAGGATCCACCCCCTTGAGATCTTTGTATGACCATGCAAAGACATACCTATATTCCTTTACAGTGCTGATGAGAATATTTTCTTCTTCATGAGACCAATCCGATCCTTCATAAGGTTTTAGTGATTCCTTAGGTTGTCTCATAAGTCTTATCTCTATTTGTATCATGGTAGGTTCTCTTTTTCATTTTGTCTGTATTTTGTGCTTTTCATTTTGTTTCACACCATTGACTCAAGTTTCTCTCTTTCTCTGAGATAGAGTATTTTTTGTCATCTTGTCCTTAATAAAACCATTAACATTGACCATCTTCTTTTTCCTTTGATTTTTGGTAGAGACTTGTTTCTCAGCAATTTAGTCTCTCATTTCTTTCTATACCTCTCTTGTCATCTTTGGCGTTGATTGAAAAAATAAAATTATTTTTCCTCTCTTCCTCATACCAATAGCTTTGCTATTATGTGCTCTTTCTCTAAGTCAAATTCTTCCATTGTAATATTTTCCTCTTCTAATTCATCCATAGCATCATAATAATGGTCAAAGAAAACTTGCTGATCGTCAAGTTGCACAATGGTACCATTCAAATAGGAATGATTTCATAGACCTCTTCATCACAAAAGAAGGTGGGTGTGGACTCATTGATACAAACATCCATGGTTTCCAACATTTGGCTCCATTCAAATGGCTCAATGATGTTTAGAGAAAGGTTCTGGCACATAGTCTGTATCGTTGATGTCTCAATCCAAAATACAATCTTTTTATTTTAAACTCTTGTTATCTGAGGCTCCACACATCCAAATAGGAGTGTCTTTGTGTTAGCAGCGGCTAACACAGGCTACACCATTTATGCACCAAGTTGTGGATGTGCCATAGTGCACAGTATTTAGTTTTCATTGTATAGGGCTTGGGCTCATTTAGGAGTTCCAAAGTTGTACGAGTCTAGGCTAGAGAGCTCACTTTATCCCATAGTTGAAGGGTTTGAGGCCCAAAACTATAAAAGAGCCCTATGCTTAATGAGAGGTCATTCTTGAGTGGTCCTTTTGAGAACTCTCTCCCTAGAGGAGGTCTTGATGGCCTAGCCTTTGAGCTTAATGCCCATGCTTAGAAGGCTAGTGCTAATCACATGTAATTAGTGTAATCCTCTCTTAATTAATCTAGTCTTCATTATGTTGTCAATCATGTTTATCTACTTTCCTTCATTGTTTTGAAGTGTTGATCTTCTCTAATCTAACTCTTACTTATGCTAAGCTACTCCGATTAGTGGAGTCCTTATCTAACTCTCTCAATTAAGCGGAGTGGGTGTACTCGTGATTGAGGGATTAGAGTTGTCCTCTAATGGTGTGCTTGTGTGTGTGTAGAGTTAAGAAGCCTTGAGCTTAATTTGATTATGTGTGACTTGATTTGGACACCATGATTGGCATGGTTGGGGTGGCCGACTTGAATGTGATCTTGTGTGCTTAATCGTCAATGCATGTAATTAGAGTTGTGCTTGAGAGATTCCAAGATTAGTGTGTTTCACTTCGTTGCTTGATGTGTGTAGATGATTGCTTGAAATTGATGCTTGATGTGCTATTAGCATTAGTTGATTTGGGATGATTTCTATTTGCATTGGAGGATGCATGCTCTTGAATCCTCTCAATCTTTGCATCCGATGACGCTCTCGCACATTCTTTGTGTGATGCCTCCAAGCCCTAGCCGGGTCATGCTCTTTCTCTCCGGATTGATAGATTTGTGGGAGATTGCCTATGCTATGGCCAGCCTCCAACATTGGCGCCGTTGCCGGGGACGGGTTGCTTACGCTAGTGGAGTTGAGGTTGCAAAAGATAAGAGTAATTTGATTACCGATTTCTTGTAATTAGGTAGGATTTGATTTGTGTGTAGTGTAATTAGGTTTAATTGGATGTGTATAGAGTCATTTCACCCCAAAAACCCCTAAATTCTCTTTTGATTTTGCTATTTTTTCACTAACCTTCACTAAATGTACATCCCATTCATGCTAATTTCGTGCTAGTTGTACTAATTCCATGCTAATTTCATGCTAATTGTGCTAACCTAACCACTAATTTTGATTTGGAATGTATGCTAAATCCCCTTAATTGAGGAAGATCATCACTCTTAATTGCTCTAATCTATGCCTAATCATGTGATTGAGTGTTGATTTTGGTCAATTTTTTGATCAATTTTGGACCAAATCGGAGTTGCACACATGTGTGTGCATGATGGAATCTACGCGAGGAGCAAGGACTAAGCAAGCAAGCAATCAATTGTAAGTGGATTGACCTACTCCGTTCAATTTTTGATTGATTAAGTTGATCCCATTGAGTTGCTAAATCATTGCTAAAATTAGGTGTGTGTGCCTAATTGATGGAATTTATGCCTAATTTGATGAAATTGGAATGAAATTGGATGCCTAGATGCTTGAGGAATGGTAGTTTTGCATAAATTGTGTGTGCAAATCACTAAATTGATGTGTATGTGAGGCTATTCCGGTCATGGAGTAGGCCTAATTGCCAAAATTAGGGCAAGATTTGAATGTGTGTGCCCATTTTAAATAACTTTGATGAGAAGATTTATGGTCAAATTGAACACCTAAATGCTTGTAGATTGATGATTTTGCAAGAAATGTGTGTGCAAACATTAGGAATTGGCTTAATTTCGTTGCTAATTGAGCAAAAAATTGGATTTGTGTACCTAATTTTGTGTGTGTGCAATGCTAAATTGAGTTAAAATTTGATCAATTTTTTATTAAATTTGAGTTAATTTAACATGTATATACTCATGTATGGGTGATCAAGTGTGCAATTGATGAAATGCAATGAGTGTTTAATGAAATTTTTGCACAAATCGACGGCCTAAATTTAGGTGTGTGTGCCTAATTAATGGCCAATTATGCCTAAAATGGGGATGATTTGAGGTGCAATACCATTATCATTTATGCTAAATTGATGGGATATGGTGTACCTTTGATAGGTCATAATCATATATGAATGAAAAATCCAAATAGGGTTTGAGTGATTTGAAAATGGATATGAGCAATTAAAATTGCAATGATTAAAAACCGGCTGAATTGACCAATGTTTTGTGCCAATTGAATTAAAGTGACCGAGGATAGTGGAAATGAGCAATTCATATTGCAGTGATTACGGTCAGTTTTAAAATGGTCAATGAGAGAACATATGCGATGGTATTGCTTAAGGGTATGCTCAAATGAGTAGCATTTTGCATTGCATTTTTTATGGTTGTGTGTGCTCAATGTTAAATCATTAATGGACGTGACCGATTACTTTCTCTCTTTCGATACACATCAGCATGAACATCCTTTTAAGGATAATTTTGTTTTCTGAATCAAATGAAAAAGCTTTAACCCACTCGCCCTCGCTTCGGCATGCTCTGAAATACCCGTGACTTGAAATTTTGGAGATGCTTGCCATTGCAAATTCGCACACCTTATTGTGGAAACCTCCTCGTAAGGTAGTTTTCAAAAAATAAAAATAAAAAATAAAAATGGTGAATGTTTGGCAGGCCTGGATTGGCGCTATCCGAACACACACACCACACACACCTTTTTTTTGTGCTACAAGCCAAACCAAGGCCAACCTGGCAACTCGGCGCTCGCAAGAGGACACGCACACACTCACTGCAGGGCGCTGCTCACGATCCCCCTAATTTCACTGCAAGTTGCTACGTCCGCCAGCCATAAACTCACACACACACAGGCGTATTGCCTTGCTGGATGCCGCTGTGCTTGACAAAAATTGACAGCATTAAACTCACTCACCTTGGACACACACACACACGGCTTTGTAGCCTCTGCTAACGGCTGCGTTCAATGCCTCAAAAAGCGATGATCCCCTGGCCCCAGTTGCCTCTGCCGCCTTGGCTCGCAGCAAACCCACGTGCCACTTACAGGCCGGCCCGCCTCTGCAAACTCTGGTTTGTTTGGCCCAGGTCGCATATTCGCAGCACACGCACCCCCCACACGCACCCCCCACACACACACAATCCTGTGCAGCCCTCGGGACTCGAGAGTCGGTCTGACCTACACCACCTCTTGTCCCAGCCCCTGTTTAAAGCCCTGCTTCATGCCGCTGTTGACGCGCTCCTAGCACGAGCTGTTGACGCGCTCCCAGCCAGTCGCCGCTGTTAACGCACTGCCTACTGCCATGCCTAGTGGCACAGACACACATGGACTGGAGCGGCTTGTGAGCGACCTTGCGCTAGCTCGCAAGGTTCCCTGCCCTGACTCGCAGCCTTGCCGGGTTTCATCCCCATAAATCCATTCTTTCTCTCTCTCTTTGGCGGCCTCCTCAGAAATGCAGCTAGCAACATACACATGCTAGGCCTTTGCAGTAAATTGCTTTGTGTTCGATGGGTGATGCTGAGGCTGCGCTTGTGAAGGGAGGAACAAGGACCCAAAGGTCTACATTGAGCTCTGTTCATGAGCTCGAATATGGCCATTGCACATAGGCAGGGTTTACAACCTGCATAGAATCGTTATCGACACCCCACCGCATGCAAGATAATGTTCATATTTACAAGCTAATCTCGGGCCACGCATTTCACCACTGCCGTCAGTACGTGCTGCAGTGTACTATGAGAGAGAGAAGACCCCATCAACTTTCTCGCTGATTTTCGTCTACAGAAAAAGGCCATGATAATCAATCCCACGACTTGGAGCCCCTGTTTTGTTGATGCTCTAAATGGCCCTACTCGTTGTCGCCTGCATATATAGACTGTCGCTCGCACACACATGCCATTTGATCAATGATATGATGGACCTCAATGCATTGTCTCTGAATATGGTATGCAGTTGTCGCATAAGCTCTGCAAGAGCTTCACGCATTGTTTGAGCAGCTTGGCAAGATCGGGCTACTGCCACGACTTAAGCATGAGATAAAATAAAATAAGCTCAGAGTTTTTTGGAAAATGAATACTTTAGAGGGTGTTTCCACCTACTTTTTGAGAAAAAAAATACATGCTTCATGTAAGGAATTTGAGAGGTTTGATTGGGCTTGCAATTTTGTAGGAAACAATTGGATTTAACCGAAGAAAAAAAAAACTTTGAGAAAACTAATTTTTTTACCCAAATGCTCAAAAGGAGAACATCTTATAATTGACTTGATGGTAAGCTTTTCGTGGTCATTTTTTGGCTATCACTGGCCCTACTCAATAGTAAATCCACGATGACTGTTTTCATAGTTTCATTTTCTCCTTTGATAGCTCTCTTTGACTTTCAATATGTATGTCAATGGTGCTATGCAGGGGAATGAAAGATTCATTCAGAATGCATTCATGCATAATCGAGACAAGTGTATCAAAATTAGATTTGAATGTTATATTTTAGTGCTTGTCCTCATTTATAAGATGCTTAGGCACTAAAAAATGATTGAGCTTTGAAATGGGAAGTGACAAGGTAGGCTATACAGGAGTTGGTGCATCATTGTACTTTCTCCCTCCTCTTTTCCTTTGAGTGTCAAACTTGTTACACAAAAGCATGCGCGCATGAGAGACACATTGATGAATGATGAGTTGTGCTTGTTTGATCGGGACTTTGTGCTTAAACTTGGCATGATTTGATACATTTTAGTGCTTAATTTGAATGTAAAAATCCCTACATAGCACTAAAATTAAGCTTGTTTGATGGCCAAGAGAGAGCATGAAAATTTTGGGCTTGTGATTGATTGAGCATGCTTTTAGTGCTTCTGTTGAATTTCTAAATGCCGAAGAGCACTAATGATTTGAGTTATTTTGAAGGGGTGTGGCAGGTGTGTACTTCCAAATGATCCAAGAAGGGGTCATCATTACAATATTGCAAAATTTGGCTAATTAGAGCCATTCCAAATGTTTGGAATAAAGTTGTAACGCTAGCTCATGGCTTGGTCAAAAGTTAAAATGTTTCCATTTGAGCTAGTGTTTACCCAACTTTTTTTGAGCTTTCAAGTACTAATTTGGCTTTTGAGAGCCATTCATTTTCATTTCATCAAGTTGCAGTCATCTCTAGCTCAA
This sequence comes from Adiantum capillus-veneris, assembly GCF_014529385.1. Classification (NCBI taxonomy): domain Eukaryota; kingdom Viridiplantae; phylum Streptophyta; class Polypodiopsida; order Polypodiales; family Pteridaceae; genus Adiantum; species Adiantum capillus-veneris. Next base: position 5,215,578 of record NC_140950.1, on the reverse strand, counting down.
AAAGTGTGCTCTAAAATTGTAAAATTTAGTGAGCTAGTTGTTAGCCAACTTTTTGAAAAGCTTTAAATTGTAAAATTTGGCTATCGAGAGCCACTTCATTTCATCAAAGTTGCATTATGTTTTAGCTCTTGGCTTGTTTTAAATTCCATATTTCATTGAGCTAGAAAATAGTCAACTTTGAATCATGCATGAGAGGTTGTAAAAATTAAAAATTTGCTTATGTAGAAACATTTTATCTCTCATTGTTGATGTGTATGCATAAAATTGCTATCAAAGAGCATCATGTGCATAACCAAATGCATTTTTTTCCCTTGGGTTTTTTCCCTTTGGCAAATTCGGGTATGCAAGACCCTAGCTTTAGGTATTCAATAATGTTTTTTGTGTGCTTTTGGATTTCAATAATTGGCTTTTGTAGCTTGTGTTTACACTTAGCTTCAAAAGGCTTCTTTTTGCAAATAAAAAAAGATCAAGAGACTTCTCTACTCAAAGGATGCTTGCTCAAGGATGCTCAAAGAGCATGAATAGGTGTAATCCTTCCACGATTTGGCTCTTTGTTCATCTCTCCATTCTCTTGTTTGGTTTAAGTGAAATTTTGCTTCTAAGCTATGGTTTTTTTCAGGTTAGAAAGCTAGGCATTGTAAAGTTTCAACACCCTACTTTGTGAAAATTAAACTCACCAAAAAATTAGGTTTTATGTATGTTAATCATAGGTAGTTAGCCTTGACCTTAGGTTAATGTAGGTTCATTTATTGCTAGTCCTAGATTCTTAGTGATAGTCGTAATATTCCACTCATTTTTGTCATGACCTAGGGCTATGATTAGGCTTTAGTCTTTTTTAGTCCAATTGCCACTAGTTTTCATAAAGGAAGCAATAAAAATGTGCTAAAAAAATGAACCATGAAGCAAAGAAGTGTCCAAAAAAGTAGCAAAAATGCTACTAAGGCACATGAAAATAAAAATTCTATGTTATGTTGTGTTTGAGTGAGGCCTAGCGCCTTATTGGCACTTGGTAGGCGAGGGGAATCACCTTGGCTCGCTTGGTCAAGGCCCTAAACCGATGCCCTAGGCTGATAGGGTTAGCCGTCGCCTTGGTAAGCTAGTAGGCTTTTCGAACACCTTCTTGAGGGTTCAAGGAGCTGAGAGTCGCACCTAGACTTGCCTTGGGGTGGTAGCCTTGTGATTGTGCTTTAATTTTTCAATGAATGACTAAATCAAAACTTCCATGAGCTTCAAAAAACTTTGACGTACTAATAGATTAGGAGCCTTTTTATAGCCCATAGACATGATAGACTTGAATGATTTATTAAGATTGTTCACATAGTTTTTAGGCTAGTAGGTTTATGAACTTTCATTAGCCTAGGGTCATAATTGATTGCTTGTGTTTCATGCATAAAACTGAAATTTCAAATGGTTTAATCTTCACAATAGTTTGAGTATTTTTTTGCTTTATCTTGTCTAGTTTTTGACTATGATTGACCCATCTTCTAGAAGCAAAAAATCACTTTGCATGATTGTTCATTTATGCTTCATGTTTTGTTCAATCTTGGTGGCCTTTGATGCTCATTACTTGTTCTTATGTTTTGCAGCTCAACATTTCTTCCATGGACTTGCTTTCTACCATGTCACCGTGTTTTTCTTCACCGGCACACGAGGACGTGCGCCAAATTAGGAAGGGGGGAATGGTAGCAGCGGCTAACACAGGCTACACCATTTATGCACCAAGTTGTGGATGTGCCATAGTGCACAGTATTTACTTTTCATTGTATAGGGCTTGGGCTCATTTCAAAGTTCCAAAGTTGTATGAGTTTAGGCTAGAGAGCTCACTTTATCCCATAGTTGAAGGGTTTGAGGCCCAAAACTATAAAAGAGCCCTATGCTTAATGAGAGGTCATTCTTGAGTGGTCCTTTTGAGAACTCTCTCCCTAGAGGAGGTCTTGATGGCCTAGCCTTTGAGCTTAATGCCCATGCTTAGAAGGCTAGTGCTAATCACATGTAATTAGTGTAATCCTCTCTTAATTAATCTAGTCTTCATTATGTTGTCAATCATGTTTATCTACTTTCCTTCATTGTTTTGAAGTGTTGATCTTCTCTAATCTAACTCTTACTTATGCTAAGCTACTCCGATTAGTGGAGTCCTTATCTAACTCTCTCGATTAAACGGAGTGGGTGTACTCGTGATTGAGGGATTAGAGTTGTCCTCTAATGGTGTGCTTGTGTGTGTGTAGGTTTAAGAAGCCTTGAGCTTAATTTGATTATGTGTGACTTGATTTGGACACCATGATTGGCATGGTTGGGGTGGCCGACTTGAATGTGATCTTGTGTGCCTAATCGTCAATGCATGTAATTAGAGTTGTGCTTGAGAGATTCCAAGATTAGTGTGTTTCACTTCGTTGCTTGATGTGTGTAGATGATTGCTTGAAATTGATGCTTGATGTGCGATTAGCATTAGTTGATTTGGGATGATTTCTATTTGCATTGGAGGATGCACGCTCTTGAATCCTCTCAATCTTTGCATCCGATGACGCTCTCGCACATTCTTTGTGTGATGCCTCCAAGCCCTAGCCGGGTCATGCTCTTTCTCTCCGGATTGATAGATTTGTGGGAGATTGCCTATGCTATGGCGAGCCTCCAACACTTTGTTTATCCATGATGACAATTTAGTTTGAGCCTAGGTCTTGGAATCAAATTCTTGGACGGGTGCTTTCAAGAATTCCTTGTAAGAATATTGATCCTTTAGGTTCATTCTTGTAACTGATCCATCTTGTCTCATATACAGATAGTATTTTTCCCAATCTTGGATAACCTGTTTCATAAAAGATCGTTCCAAAAATATTTCATAGTTCAGTTTCTTTCCAAAATCTAAAATGGCAAAAGTATGTTGGTAGTAGTCAATTACACAAGAGCTAACTATCACATTTTCCAATAACCCCATTGGTCATTCAATGTGGCCATTTGCTAGTTGCAATTTCATCCTTGATTGTCTTATTGCTAGTCTATCCAAGGCTTCCTTTATTGCTTTGGTGGCTATGGAAATGCCAACCCCATTGTTTAGTAGACATGGTTTTGACCCCATTATGTATTCCCCTATTTTTCTTTGCAATAATCTTCTACCTTATTCATCAAAATAGATGCGATAGGTTTATTACGAGATTCTTCTCGTTGCAACTCTTCAATTTTTTCCTTTGTTAATCTTGTGATCCCCACAATGTATTTTGCAAATCTTTTTGTAAGTATGGTTTGATCTTCAATAATTCACCCAATGTTATGGTACACTCGATGGGTGTTGACATTATTGATTTAATAATTTTCACCTCTAAGATTTGCTTTGCTTTACTTAACTTGGTGGTCTTACACACCAAAGATTTTTCTTCGTTCTCACCTAGGTATGAGGGTAGAGTTTTGACAGTTTGGGCTTTGGAGAGGCTTGACAGTTTGGATCCCCAATTTTCATAAAGACATTGTTCATCCAATTCCTTAGGTGGATGTTCTAGCCACACTTCTTCAAATGGAGCCGATTTAAGGTCAGGCTTCCATCTTTAACCTCTCTCACTTTTTCCCACAGGTGTTTAGACCAATCTTCCTTCACTAGGGGAAGTCCCTCACTGACTCGCCTTCACTATCCAACATTATGAATTCAAGTTTCACATATTTAACTAAAGATTCCCTCAGTTATTTAGTGTCCTTCATCTCAACTGGTCTTGATTTGTTTTGCATTTCCTAGGATTTTCAATTATTTCAACTTTTGTTTTTTGTACTTCTAGTATTGTTTGTGTGATTCTCACTAGATTTTGATAGGCTTCCATTTTCATTGCTTCCTTATCAATGGTTGGATAATTATTTCATTTAGTTTCCATGGTTTGACCCACTTTGAATCCTGCTTGAAAGTATTCCAAGGCAGCGTGGATGGGTTCATAGATTTTATCCACCTGCTAAACTGCCTAATTTTGGTTTAAGTTCTTTGAATTCTGTTGAAGTTAATTTTATTCTTTCTTGAAACAACCTTTGAGCTTTTCCCTCAATTTCATTTCTCTATTTTTGTTTCATAATCTCATAATGTTGACATCTCCTTTTCTTGTAATACTAAGAGGATTTTTTAAACCACTTTTTGACTCATTTGCACTACTTTGTTTGTGCTTTTTGGCGTGTGCTCTCGTAACCACTTTGATTGGAATTACTAGTTCACTGTCAGAGGAGCTAATTGGCAAGACATTGGCTTTGTTTATTGATGCTTTTCCTTTGTTTGCTAGATTCCCAGGACAATCCTAAGGATAATGACCCCCTTTCTTGCCACATAGCATGCAATAAGCCTTGCTCGACTTGGCATTTTTATCAGGTTTTGGGTAGCCATTTTTCCAATGATGATATGATTGACAATTATGACAATTTTCCATTCTCTATTTAGACATTGGTTTCATCATGGGTGGCCTAACCCCTTGATTTTCACTGAAGTACATAGGTGCTGATAAAGTGGTTTAGCCATGGAAGTTTGTGGTTGGTTATACCAATCTTCCTCCACTACCATGGTAGATGAACTAGCTTCATTGTATGACATAGCCGGTACTAAGGCGTGATCATCCCCACTTGTCACTCAAGATGCATATACTTAATTGGTATTGCATTGTTTAGTGGTAGTGGTGGTTACTGACCTAGGACGGGTTAGGGTCTGTTCATAGCCATGGGTGGCTTTTGTGCTTAGTGTATATATCTCTATATAGGTTGTTCCTACGGTCTCATTGGCATGTACTAAACATTCTCTGTGCGCGTCTGTCGCACGTGTCAAAGCAAGGGATTTGCTGTGCACTGTGTGCATGCCACAAATGGCTGCAAGCACACAACCAGATTAACCTAGCAAGCTCAAGAGAGCAAGGGTGTGTCACTCACCGCCCTACGCTCGTCTTTGTGGAGGATTCCTCGCCACGAAGAAGAGGGAGCTACCACCGTTCCGCGCTCAACCGACTCGCCGCCGCCGTGCCGTCACAATGCTTGATCACTCTCTCTCTCTCTCTCTCTCTCTCTCTCTCTCTCTCTCTCTCTCTCTCTCTCTCTCTCTCTCTCTCTCTCTCTCTCTCTCTCACACACACACACACACACACACACACACACACACACACGCACGCATACACACACACACACAAGGATATGAAGAAGAAGATGGAGATGGAGCGAGAGCACTCTTCAATTGCACAAATGAGAGAATGAGTCATTTTTAGATTTAGGTGACTTTTATATGAGCTCGCCCATTCACACTTGGGCACCCATGCTTAGATAACTAACCCTTGAATGTTCTAGTTAGAGTGCACCTCTTATCGGCAATCACTCTTACCCCTTTCCTATTGGACCGAGAAGCTCGGCCCATGAGAAGTGAACGCCGGTGTTTAACATGCCCCCCTTCCCGATGTAGATTCCGCTCTCGGAATATAACAGTGTAGCATCGGGATCCACGATAGGAGTACCTGGCAGAAGAAAAACAACATTGTGAAAGCTCAAAGGCAGCATGTGCAGGCGTGCAATAAGTGAGATGCATACATGATATTCTAGGAAATGCAAAAAAAATATAATGAATTGTAACATTGCCAACTAAAATAAGCATAGTACCTAAATAAAATGCAATTGAGTTAAGGTCTATTAGGTTTACTCTAAGAGAAGTACACAAGAGCTAGGGCTAAATTAAGTAATAGATTGACCAACTAAGCAAAAATGTCAACTAAAGAGTATTTAACCCTAGGAATGCTCATCGGGGTTTAAAAACTAGTGATCTTGTCACTTATACCAATTAAGTGTGATCAACATAAAATACAAGGAATTTTGTGCTATTTTCTTTCTCTTTTTTGTTGTCATAGTTGCTACAAGTAGCTGGGGGACTCGAGGTCTCAAATACCAGTAGCTGGGAGACTCAAGGTCTCAAATACCAGCTTGAGCATAAACTAGCCGGGAGACTCGAGGTCTCAAATACTACCTTAGCACATGGACTTCCACAACACAAGTCACACTTAGGTGGAATAAGCTAGAGAGAACTATATCCTCATAGCCTAAAGCATTATTAAAGTTACTACAATTAATAGACTAATTAGGAATTAAAGTCACAATTAAGTGGCTTAGTTTATCCTAAGGTCATGATACCTACTTAAATCCAACTAATAGACCAAACTCAAAGAGAAGAACAAGGTAATAGAAGTTTGAAAAAATTATAGTATCCAAATTGGCAATGTCAAAACTTCATAAATTTTATGCATTGTTAGAAACTCAAGTGACAAGATGCAAACATGTAATTGTGGAAAGCATAGATAAAAGGAAGTAGTACACATGATATAATGGAGAACATCCGTTGTAACATGTAAACATCCATTGTCGTTGTCCTTCAAAGGCATCCTTATGTAGTCACAAACTGCACAATAGTCACCACCAAACATCCACCTTCCAAAGGCATATCAATGGGAAAAAAGAACTTTGCTAATCACTAAACTCTAAAACAGAAACACTCCTATCTACTAATCCTACTTACCCTCCATCACTTGAGTGATGTAAGTGGAGGTTAAAGGGCTCGATCGATAGCTCTAAGGCTAAATCACCACCCTCATCATCAAGGTAGGTGTAATCCTCTTCGGTAAGGCCATGTGTCTTGTCTGTCTAATCACCATTATCATCTTCATCCTCTTCCGTGTAGAATAGTATTAGGAATGTCACGAGGCGTGCATACTCAGCCTGGGCAAAAGGGTAAACTTGGGCAATTGGGTGAACTTCCTGGATAGAATAGGGATCTGTCGTAGTCAACAGGCGAACCAACCACTCTAACTCCTCAGCATTTCTTTCACAAGCGAGTGTTTCAATTGAATCCCATTCAGAGGAAATATGAGGATAACATAAATGCATTACTTGCGACAGGTAAGAAGAATATTCATAAGAATCAGCCATATCTGTGAACACAAATAGAGGATGGTTATGTGTTTGATGACATAGGTTTCGGTTTCAGTGTACCTGATGTGACATGTGTAGGTATGGATCAAATATTTTGACTTATTATGCACACTCGTTTGCTAATTGCTCTGATCTTTACTATTTTTTTATTTTTTATTTTATAACTAGGGTGGTTAGTTACTATATATCTATATATATATACAATCCCTAAAATCAAAACACTCAAGGGCCAGGGAAAGAAGGGTAAGAGAGAAATAATTCAATAGGCTGACGTTAATGAAGACTCGAATAGATCATACTTTAAAAGGATGTCATCACCTTTTGGAATCAATTATTCCAATTGGTAATAGGTGAGGATTTTATCCGGTAGTTCTCTATTACCTTGGGTGCCTCATCGAGTTGCAAGGGTGGTAAGGTACTCTCCCGTGAACGAACTTGAAGTTGTGCATCAGGTAATAATTGAACAATGGAGGTGTCAAATCTTTTGTAGCTTCATGGAGGCTGCCTATGGTAGCTGGAGGTTGTGTAGAAGCTTTTACCTCTATGGATGCATTACATAAGGAGCTAGAAGCTTCATGAACTCCCCCTTTCCTGAGCTACGCCGAATAGATTGGTTTTGCCTTGAAACCCAAACTAGCTCTGGAATAGTGTGTGTAGCATTCTGTGATCTTTCCCTTCCCACGGTCTTCCATCGGCTTTGGAATCATAAGGTTTGACTCACATGGTTTCTTAGTGGATAGGCAAGGACACGATTTACGTTTTGGTACCCAAATTTGATCATTTCCATCATAGTAGCCTTGGGCTTCTAATAGTTGTTTGGGAATCCAACATGACTTGGTTTTCACCTTCTTAACCTGAGTGGATGCCTTCCTTTGAGGTTTCCTTTGTGAATTAACTTGAACCATAGGGGGGTCCAACAACGATACCTTGGGGACCCATTGATATGTACCCCTGGTCAGATCACGTGGAGCCTTTGATGTAGCACTGTCTGTAGTAGCCATGGAAGTTGAAGCTTTAGAGGGTTGTGCTATTGGCAAGGATGTTGTGACTTTTTGGATTGGCAATATTTTGTTGTTTTTTCTGTTATGAAGAGGTGAGATTTCAGGTGTTATTCCTTGAGTCGTTGGGCCATGAGTTGGTTTTTACATCATGAGTTGGTTTTTGCATCATGATACTCCCGGTCTCCCAATCGATATTACATTTGACTGTAGACATCCATTTGCGCCCCAGGTTTATTTTACCCTCCATAGTACCAACGGGCATGACCAAAAAGCTTTGAACCACGGTTCCATTCTCATAAATAACAGGAGTGTGTAGGATTCCAAAAACAATGGTCTTCTTCTTATTGACACCCTTGACTTGGATGGTGCTTATGGATAGGGGTGGTTTTCCTAGCTGACACCAAACTCCATAGGATAACAAATTATGTTGAGCTCCTGTATCCAATAATGTGTTATATAGTACTCTCACATAGAGGCTATTTAGTTCAATTGGATATCATAGAGGTGTGTCAGAGTCCAACCAATCATCATCAGTGTCTTCAAAAAACGCTTCCGTGATTCCCAAATTAGCCTCTCGTTGGCGTCTAAGACGTTGTTGTCTTTCTCGAGCCTCAACTCTTGCTTGGATCTTTTTAAGCTCTGCATGTTCTTTGGCTGCTTTCTTTTGATGGATTTCTTAAAACTCTTCCTGGCTCAAAGGATCTTAGTACCTTTTGAATTTACTCCCATTGAGGAATCCAATGGTTTCAACTCCATCTAGAGTCTCCACACGAATGGTATTTTGCGGTGTAATTTCACACACTCGTTATGGTCCTTTCCCCGCATATTTCAACTTTTTCTTTCCGTTTATTTTAGCATGCACATTTGCTCGATATTGTCACCTCTTATATCTCTTACTCTTTGTGTCTAATTTTTGATTATGGCCGATCTCTAGTGAAGAGTCACTATATGAACTGCTACTTGTGTCTTCTGCTCCCTTGGATAGATTGTCATCTAGGGTACCACTGGGCCCTGAATGGTATGTCCCCACATTTACACTAAGATTTAACTTAGATTCTTTGTCCTCAGAGTTAATTTCAATTGATGATTTTGACCCTAAATCATGTGGGATATAGTCTTGTGAGACGCTACTGGTTCCAATGCTAGTCAAACCTTCATCTTGTAGGCCATCGGAAGCTATATGCATTGCTTCTAGCATATTTAAGGGTACAAGTGGTGGCATTTCATCCCCCTCAAGTGTTACCCAGGTCTTACCCCTATTTTTCCAAGTGTCTATGGTTGCTGCTAAGTGGACCCAATCCACATTGTCCGACTCAGTCATCCTAGCTAGTACATCCATATAAAGAGAATCTTCCTCAATATCAGTGTCCATTTTACATGTGTAACAATACTTCAATGGAGTTGAGGGAATTGTGGTGTCCGATTGATTGTCAATTATAAATTTGTTCCCTAAAGGTTGTGCTCGACTGCTTACAAGATCAACTCGAATGATAGAGTCCTTGAACTGTACGTAAACGTGGTTTTTGGACCAGTCATGCACCTCATGAAAGGACATCCTAAGATCATCTCAGATGCCATAGTGTGCTTGGAGGAATCCATAACAATGAAGGTATTTCTTATTTTATGTCCAAAGACCTCGATCTTAAGATATTCTAGCATCCCAGTAGGTTTAACAATGGACCCATTGGCCATCTTTACTACTATGGTTGTGGTCCCAAGGTGAGATCTTCCCATAGTTTCCCATCAATTTTTAGTCACAATGCTAACCCCAGTTCCACCATCAAGGATTCCCTTCACAGTTAATCCCTTGGTAGTGATTGGTATGGTTGCATTGGATTCATCACCCTCAAAGTATTGTCCCAACTTGTTAACATGTATTTCTACAACAAGGTTCTCATCTAGGTTGGGTTGTGGATATAAGTGTTCCTCCTCTATTGGCATCTCCCTAGCTCGATTTATATGTGTAAATTGTGGTAGCCCGACCTTTAGTCCTCCATTAAGGAAAGCTTGAAGAGCTAAGAATAGCTTAGGGTCTCCATATATTTTGGACATGATGATGGTTCTAACTTCTGAAGGCATGAAATCGATCAATTTGGCAATATTTAACGGCACCTTTTGGGCTTCAGTCCCTTGACGTGGGGAAGATGGAATCTCCATTTCTTTGATAGGGTCAAGCAGTCCCTCTATAAACATTCTTTCCAATAAGAAGTGAGTACGCCCACTTTCCCATGACTTGAAGTCACTTTCTTCTTGGATGACACTAGGTATGGCTAGGGGTCTATGGACTTTGTGAGGTTGTTGTTGCGTAGGGAACAATGTGTCTATAATTTGGTTCTGCCTAGGTGCTGGTTCTAGATCCCTTTGGGTATCTTCTACCAAAATCCTTAATTGCTTGACTCGCTCGATCTCCTCTGTAGGGTTTGGATAAGCTCCTATCTTCTTCTTGGATCCTGGGCATTGTGGCTCATGACGATCTTCCTTGTTGGTTTCTTTCTTAGTGGTTGTTTAGTCTCCATGGTTTCACCTGAATTAGAATCCTCTTCAATGTTGTTCATATATACGGGGTTGTCTCACCAGTCCCTATGTTGGTCTTTGAACTGGGGTCTGACTTTGCTCCTTTTTGCGATCTCTTCCTTCGTGTTTTCTTCTTCTTTTGAGATTGGGCAATTGATGCCGTGTCTCTTTCTTCAAGAATATAATTTTGTTTTTGGAGCATCGATCGTGTGAGTATGTTTACTGGTACCACATGTGTACTTTGTGACGGCTCCTTGGTAACCTCAATCAAGTTTAATGGCATGATCTTCGATGCATTTGGATTATTCGGACATTGGGCAATCAAATGATCTATGCCACATCGATTACACATGAGTATCATCATTGTAGACGTGCTCACTTGATTGTTTTGCATTAGTGTGGCGTTATTTTGTAGCCTAATAGGACGATGTGGACCTCCACACTCATAGCATTGAAGAGGTGGTCTCTTGGCGGTGTAATTGATATTTTGGCCTCTTACAGCAAGAGCAGCTACTTGATAGACATGTTTGACTTGTCCCCAATAGTCCTCCATGTAGTATTGTGGACTTTCTTCAAGCGCATCAATCCCATAGGAAATATTAGGGTCTATATCTTCCTCAGAGCCTTCCAAAGAAGCAATAGATGACTCACAACCCACTTGATTCGCAGAAGTGATTCTTGGATGTGGTGGTTGTGGTCCTAGCACTGGAGGTGGTAAGGGTGTTGTTTGAACAACATTTTGGGCCCTAGGGACCATGTGTTGTGATGTTTGTTCAAGAGGTGGGGCCAGCATCAATGCAGGCACTTGAGGTGTATCTGTCCATGCTAAGGTTGGTCTATTCGCCATCGTGCACTTAAATACTATGCAATCCTTATTTAGCTCTAGGATTGACACACAGTCTATAATCTCTTCGTTGGTTGACTGGTGTTAGGTGGTCCTTCTTAGACTATTTTTTTGGGATCCTGCTCACGGCTATTATAGTCTTTGACTTTGTCGGTTTTAGGTTTGTAGGCCCAACTTACTGTATCTGATCTTATTCATATTGTTATATTTCCTTTCAGGACCACAAACCTTTTAGAATGACAGCTCGCATGAGTGTAAAACACAACCTTGAGAATCATACAAAGATTCTCGAACAGATTAAGTTGTACTTTAAAGACCATAAACCAAAAGCTGCTTTGGCAAACCAGACCCTTCCTTGCTAGAAAGGCCAAGGATTGTATTACCCACTACTCTAAATAAAAATTTCCTCACTTACCTTTTTGGTATACCGTTGACCGCTGGGTCAACAACACAACATAACTCAAGTTTCGTACCAAAGTCTTATCTTTTGCGAGTTATGAAATGTTGCGGATTATGGTTATAAACGTCATTTGTAATGAGTAGTTATTCTAGTTTCAGAAGCCGGGGTGCAATGGCACTTCCAGATTGTAAATACAAAGCCATTTGACCATTTCAACCCCATTTTTGGTTAAACCTAAGGTAGCCTTAGTATATAAGGTACCTAGGTCATTTTGTAAAAGGACTTTTATCATAATCAAAACTTTAGCGCTGCCGTCTACTGTGTGAGAGAGAGAAAGAGAGTGAGTGTGAGCTTCATCCTCTTGCTACGCCCGGCTTGCTCAACACATTGGAGATCCAACTGCACCATTGCGATAGGCTCGAGGAGAGCTACGCGACAACGCCAAGCATTCCATGCGAGACGAAGCGCACACGCCGACGCATCTACGAGCTATTTGTGGCCGTAAGTGTATCAAACGGTGTCTGTTTTCTACGTGCTAGTAGTCTATAGAATCGTGGCGACATAAGCTACGCATAGGTACTCATAAATTTCAGTTTCGGGCACTTTCAAATTTTGGCTCTGTCATCCTACGCGTTTTTCGCAGATGGGTTTAGAGTGAGGGTTTTGAGTGTAGAAGCTTAGGGACTGGTGTATCCTAGTGAGGGGATGGTGTTCCTTAAGTTTCGTATGAATTTGGCATGATTAGGTGAGTTACCTTCCGTATGTGTGTATGTGGCTAGGTGGTGTAGTTGAGAGCAGTGAGATTCTTGATTGTGGTTTAGTTGGCCTTCTAGAGTGTTGTATGTGTAGGATGGTCTCAGCCTGACAAGCTAAAGAGATTTCCTCCGTGTGCCTATCGTGTCATCTGTGTCCTCGATTGACATTATGTTGATCTAGGTAGTGTTTGCATGCACTTCATGGGTGTGTGAGTAGCTTCCCGTCCGACATTGGCGCCGCTGCCGGGGACACAAGGACCTAAGTAGGTTTCCTACTAACACTCGTGTGATGGTTGCTTGATTTAGTTTCGGCTAAAGAAAGCGTTTTTCTTAAGTGGATCCGGAAGAGGATATTCCGCGATCAAGTGGATAGCCAGGAAGCGTGTGTCTTGCCGAGGGTCTGCGATTAGATAGGTTTAGTTAGGATCTGTGGATTAGAGTAGTTGTTGGTGGTCGAGTGATTTGTGAGGTGATAAAAGCGTTTACTAGTCCGTGTGTGGCAGTGAAGCGTTTTTCTACTCATAGATGCAAAACCCCATATGATTTGTAGGAGTAGATTTAGGTAAGTGATCCGATTTTGATCTAGAGCTATTCAACATTGAATTATTTGCTAAAGTGCTTGATTGCATTTGAAATCACGGAAAAGTGTGCTTTTGAGGGTAAAAATGCATTAAACAAGCTTTTGTGGATATTTTTGTATGACTGACTGATGTTGTGCATATAAAAGAGCATTTGCTAGGGTTCCGTGAAGAAAACCTGCAATTCTGTAAACATAGACATCCTACGCGTAGGATGTCTCAAGGGGGTTTTGGAGACCAAATTTGAAAATTCTGACTGCACCAGTGGGTTCAGAGGGTAGGTTTTACCCTAGTAACATATTGACTTGGGTGTTTTTCCCTATTTTTGTTGACCAAAAGCCAAAAGGCGGAGTCAAAAAACGTAAAATTTCAGCAAAGGCTTAAATTGAGTGATTTTTGTATGTTTTTGCAATTGTAAAGCATACTTGCACTTTCTGAGAGCAAAAGAAAGCATCAGGGACACTTCAGTCTGAAAAAATCAACAGTAGACATCCTACGCGTAGTATGTCTACAGGGTGATCTAGGCACTTTTTTGAAATTCTGAGTTGACCAGTGTGTTTAGAAGGTAGGTTTTACCTTATTTTCACCCGGAAAGTGGAAATTTGACCAAATTTTGACAGATCAAAGCCAAAAGACGAGAATTGTCAGACATCCTACCCAAATTGTGCCCAAGGCATAATTTTTGAGACCAAACCATAGGATGACTTCATGTGCATGTTATACATGATGTTTTGAGTGCATGTGATAAATTTCATCTCATTTGGGTCAGTGAAAGGGAAGATTGAGCGGACTTTAGCATTTTGACTGAAAAAGGCAAGAACAGCTAGTTTTGGGGTCTTTTGACATCCAAACCAAAATCTAAGCATACCACTGGGTTGCTGACATCAAGGGGAAGCTGTGGGACAAGTCTCGGGTCAAACAAGCCAAACAGACATCCTACGCGTAGGATGTCTTCTGTGTGATTTTGGACTCTAAACAAAATTCAGAGCATACCACAGTGATCAACACCTTAAGGAGAGTCTGTGGTTAAAATTTGGATTCATTTTGAGAGTCTACGCGTAGGATGTCTACTGCATAATTCTGAAACCAAAATTCTAATGTGAACATACCATGCTGTCATATAGCCTTAGATAAGCATCCTAGTCAAATTTGGTCCAATTTGGAGTTGATTTGACTTAGGAATTCATCAGAACAGACATCAGGCTTCTGGAACAGATTCTTGATCATTTGACCAACCCATAGGTGTCAGAATCAAAAAGTAAAAATAGCTGTGAGTTTAGCACATCAAGGGGAAGCTACAGTGCAAGTTTGGACAAAATATGAGCAGTAAGACATCCTACGCGTAGGATGTCTCCAGTTTGATTTAGGACTCCAAACCAACCTATGAGCACACCACTGTGATCAGCACATCAAGGAGAAGCTGGGGTGAAAATTTCAAGTCATTCTGAGCAAAAAGACATCCTACGCGTAGGATGTCTCAAGGCCATTTTTAAATCTAAATGAAATTCTGAGCATACCATTGTGTTGCTGGACTTAAGGGGAGTCTCTGGACCAAATTTTGTTAAATTCTGAGCATATAGACATACTACGCGTAGGATGTCTCTAGGCCAGTTTTAGGGTCCAATTGTACCTTTGACCATACAGAAGTGTTCACAGTGTCACGGAGATCCCAAATCTTCTTTTAAATTTGAATTTGGACTCATTTTGACCATTCTAAACTGCATTTCACTGTTTTGGCCATAACTTTCACAAACGGTATCGGATTGAAAAAGTTTTTATATCAAAACGTAGCCTGAGAGCGGCTCTACAGCTCTTAGAGAAAAACTTGAACAAAAACCATGTAGTTCAACTTTGAAAAAAACATCGTTTGAGGCCTCAAAATTCATCCGCAAGTTAGGGGTGTCTAAAAGCGACAATTTACGAGAATTGTGACAAAACGGATGCGGTTTTGGACATAGTTTCGACTTTTCCCTAACCAAAGCACTTGAACACAGTAGACTAAGTCTACTTGAACCAAGCAAAATCTCTTAAGCCCAGAAATCATGACTACCCTAGATTCAAACGCAGCTTACACAAGCTTGGAGATCCCGACGATAGAGGAATATCCTCCCACAATGGATCTTCCAAACTTGCAATTGAGAAAGATCCATCTTGTTGAGAGAGTTTGGATGATTGGCCGTGAGAGTGAAGGACTATATAGATACATTGACGACAATGAGGTCAGTCTTTATAGGTGCTTAGATCCATACCTAGAAGAGATAACGGATTACAAGCTCTTATATGTCTACACATATGGAGTCGACTGTCAATGGAGATCTATAGTTGTCAACAAGTATGGAGAATAATATAGAGTTGTAGAAAGCACAAATCCACAGACTGTACTAGAAAGAGGTGGATATTTGGTCAATGAAGGACCACAAATGCCTCCACCAAACACAAGAATTCCTATAGGAATTCCAAGAAGAGAGCCACCAGGATTCCCTTCAAGAGCGATAACGAGAGAAGGATTGGGAGAGTCTCTGGTTAGACTTGTAGACAATCGACGAGTTAGACAATCCCAAGTCCAGAAATGGGTAAACAGAAAATACTCCGGAGATAAAGATCCGAGAGATCACGTAGCGGCTTTTAGAAGAGTGATTAGAGCAGAGGAAGTTTCAGATTTTGCGACACAGTTTGTGGGATTTGGATTGACTCTAGAAGATGATGCAGCTACATGGTTCGACTCGGTGGAAAAATGGGATTTTGAGACCCTAGATGAGCTGTTTGAGGAGTTTATTGAAGAATTCTCGCCAAAAGGCATTGCTCACAACACGGTCTCGCAAATCCATAGATTCAAACAGAAAGAGAATGAATCAGTACGCAAAGCATCATCACGTCTCAAGAGATATGTTAAGCTCTGTCCGAGAGCGGAATTACCTCGCAAGCACGACTGATGTTGATCTTTATCCAGGGAATGAGAGATGAGGGCCTTCAGAAGGATCTGCGTATGATAAGGAGGATGACGCTAAACGAGTTGATCAAAGAAGCTCTTTATCTAGTGGATAACTGTGAGGCATACAAAGAAACGGACTTAAAGAGTCAAGGAGATGACACATCCTCTCAGCATAGTGTTTCACAGATAAGTGAGTCCATTGCCAAGCCAACGGCACCTATTGATCAAGAAAAGCTTATCGACGACTTGGTCAAGAGGTTGATTCCTCTTGTAAGGTCTGATTCGGGAGCGCCGAAGTGGTGTGAAATTGAGAGAAAATGGACGAACCATACGGGGGAAGAGTGCTATTATAGCATGGAAAATGCTAGGGAAAGGTATGTACAACCTGTTCCAGAAGCACGTACTCCACCTAGATACATTATGGGGAATGCGCCAAGACCAGTAGGAGTTTTAAGGCCACAGCTTGTCTTAGGACAACAACCTCCGCTGACAGGTGCTAGAATGTAGGTAGACATGAGATACATGCCAATGATGGAAGCATCAAATAAACCAACGCCAGTACCAGCTACAATGTGGTATAGCAACCAAAGTGAGTATTACCCTTCGGAGCAACAAAATGTGAGAGAAACACATGGAGTGGTGAGGCCGGTACAACCTCCACCTCCTAGGTTTCAGTCGAAAGAAAGAAGCTATGAAATGGATGAAAGGACATTGCGATTCATTGCAAATAGCGGCTTATCTAGGTCAAAGCTTGCTTATAGCCAAGAGGAAATGCTAAAAGAATCTCCTCAACCAGAAACAGATTGTCACAAAAGTGGTGACAACCACTTGGTCAAACAATGTCCTCATACGGAGATCACTGAAGTAAATGCCTATTGTCTTGAGTGTGGCATCACTCACTTGATCCCCGATTGCCCGGAAAAACCAAACCAAATCAGGAAAATCACGACAAATGTATCAGGGATTGTTCAGCTACCTAGTAGCTCAGAAAATGAAAATCTTGTACCAGTTCAAGTAGTTACGAGAGCACAAGCTCAAAAGAAAGCTGATGAGAATCCAGAGATAAAGAACACAAAAAGTGACATGAGTCCAAAGACAGATGATGGACCAAAGACAGACGCACCTCGTCAGAAAACCAAGAGCAAACGAAATAGTTGGAAAGCTAGAAAGACTAGGATGAAAGCACGCAGGGAACGAGAGCGAAAATCCCTAGCTGAGAAGATTACCGAAGCTCAGGAGAAGATAAAACAACATGAGGAAAAGGAGGCACCTTCTCTTACACAGATGGTTAAACCTCTAGAAGAACCATCCACGGATGAGAAACCAAGAAGTGCTAGTTCAGGAGGATCTGTGTTGGTAGAGAAGGTTAATGAGACATTAGATGCCCTCTTGAAAGCCTATGATGTGAGGCTCAAAAACAACCAAACCCAAGAACACAGGTGGATGACATATCCCGATGCGGAACTAGAAAAGCAAAAATTTGAAATGTGCAAGAAAATGATTCAAACAGCCCAAGCTTTACTATAACCACAAGTTGCAAAAGTTGAGGATGTGATCCGTGTCATGCCTACACAAGTAATCCCACCAAACCAGGAACTAAAAGAGCCAAATTCTAGTCACGAGTACAGACCAAACCTCAAAGACCTAGCATTAGAACCAAGGATAGTACTGAATACCACGGATAACTCTTCCGAGGGATTTCACCAAGCTATACCTGAGGATTGTAAAGAGATAGATGGTCTTGACGAATTGTGGAAACAAGTCAGAGAGGCCAATGAAGCCGATGACCTAAGAAGACGAGTAGACAATACTGGTGATGAACGAGGAGTGTTTCTACCACCAATAGAGGAATTTGAGAATGGATCTCAAATGGATCTAGACGTACAATCGTGTTGGGGGGACAAAGGATCTGTACAATCTATGGATAGTCAACCCCATTCGCTAAGAACACTACCATCCTACATGGGAGAGTACGAGACCAAGTCAAATGTGGTTGCAGTCCCATCACAGAGGCTGTCTCCTAACAAGGCCATCGATTCAAAGGGGCTAGTAGATATTCTATCTACCCCAGTCACCTGTACAATAATGTTAGCCGAGTTGCTCAGAATAAGACCAAACATGTGGGCTAATGTGGGTAAATGTCTAGAGAAATTTGGTGTAAAAAACCCAATGACTCAAATCGAGGAAGGCATCAAAGAGCTTGAAATGCCTCAACTAAATACTAGGCCAGTTCCATTAAACAAGGTAGGCGAGTATTACGAGGGAGAAGATGGAAACACCACCCTTCCTATGGAATTCAATAATGTAAAAACCATGGCAATCCTTGACAGTGGAGCTGGTGTGGCCATTGCAACCAAAGAGGTTTGGAAAAAATGGGGAAAAACTGCCTTGATATCCACACGAATGACCGTGTAGCTTGCAGACGGACACAAGGAAAAGCCCCTAGGACTGCTAGAAAAAGTACTTGTTACTTCTTGTGGCATTGAATATGAACACACTTTTGCTGTTGTCGACTTTGGCAAGAAGAACAACTATGAAATCATTCTAAGAAGACCATTCATGCGACAATTGAAAATGGTCCAAGATTGGGGTTATGACCATATATACCTGAGACATATGGAAACCATAACAAAGATAAACTTGAGGGACCATAGCTATAGGGATGTGACGAGAACACCGGTTGAGGAGTTTGATTCTGCCACAGTGGCAGGATCAAAACTTCCAGCTTGGTTAGGTAAGCCTAAAGAACTGTGGATGTGTGGAGCTTCACAATGTGGTAGCTTGAAACGTGAGGAATGTATCCTAGAGCGGGTTATAGAGAATAAGGACTATATCCCATAACCATTTCCTGAAGAAGAGTTAGAGCCTTTTGGATGGGAACACATCCTGGCTACTCTGGACGTGTGCCCCGTGGAGGATGCTCCCACAACAAAGTTTTGTGATGAAAATGGCTATGATATCGTTCCTTATTTTGCAGTGAGTGTAATCCAGGAAAACGAAGAGAACCAGACATCAACAAGCTCTCGACATCAGGAACAAACAAAGAAATGTGGAGAATCAAAAGATGAAGAAGACGACGAGTTCTATGACTCTATAGAACACTTCGAGCTTCAAGAAGATCAACGACCCGG
Source organism: Adiantum capillus-veneris (assembly GCF_014529385.1). Lineage (NCBI taxonomy): Eukaryota > Viridiplantae > Streptophyta > Polypodiopsida > Polypodiales > Pteridaceae > Adiantum > Adiantum capillus-veneris. The sequence continues at coordinate 5,196,508 of NC_140950.1, read as the reverse complement.
GAATCAATGTCATCATTACACGAATAAAGTGCATCAAAAGTGGATTCCAAAGTCCTCGGTGAAGACACAGCCACCACAAGCATCCTCATACATGGCTCCTAATAAGGATGCAAAGACTCAGCTAGGAGGAATACGACCAGAGCAATGAGCTAACAGTGCTCTAATCAATGGGCTAGAAAAGTCCTCCAAGAAACTACCACCCACGAGCAAACAGCCACTACCAGCCAAAAAATCAAGGGAAAGTACAAGAAGTCAACCTTGCTGAGGATAGTAGCGATAGTGATGAATCTTACGACATTCCCTATCATCAACTCAGGCCATCACTATCACCAACCCCTTCAGCCACAACCATGACAGGTCAAAAGAACAGTACAACAAGTCAAAGCCAAAAAGCTCGACAAATCTGGATACCAAAAAGCCAGATCGTCCAAAAACAGATATGGATCATGAAGACAAAGATCTCTAATGACAAACCACAAGATCCAACACCAAAACAAAAACAAGGAAAGCGTGCACGAACGGGTAAGAATATCACAAAGTCGCAAGCTTTCACAACTCAGGTTTGGGCTCCAAAGAAGTTGATTTAAGCACAAAAAAGTCAGGAATTCATTTGGATTCCAAAACAACCACAGTATCAACTTTCAAAGCTTGAATCCCGTCACCAACTAAGTGTACAAGGGCTGAAGCAAAGACGACTGTTGACTCACACAACAAAAAGGTGGATCCCAAAGAAGTCTCTTCAAACACAAACGAATCACGGGCAAGTATGGGTCCCAAACGAGCGTCAACAACAAAACATCCAATAATCACAAAGAAATGGGTCCCAAAGAAGAACAACAAAACTGCTGTCAATTCATCGCCACTTGAATTCTTACAATTCTTCCTACGATTACAGTACAGTTAGAAGAGAGCAAGTCGCTTCAATCAAGCAACGATACAGGAGCTTCAGAGACCATTACATTGCTTAGAATAGGAAGCCTCACCAACAAATGCCAATAAGAAAATTGCTTATACCCACATCTTGCACAACATAAATCTTTTCCATGCATTGACTGTGTATGCATAATAGGGCTAAATTACAAGGCCTGCATAGGCACAACTTTTAATTGCCCAAGCACAACACATACCCTTTGCGATACCCTGTCGTAAAGGAGGACTCCAAATAGGAAGGGGGGAGGCATTCTGAATGCGGACCTAACATTATGACTATTAGAGGGCAATGTTTTGTGAGATGCATTGAATTTTTGCGTTTTATTGTGATAATTTTTTGAAGAAATTTAGAGTATATGCCCTCATAGTAGTGTTACAGAGGAGTATGGGGACAAAATCCATATATGAGCCCCTAGGGACATGTGTATAGTGTACATAGCATTTAGATTTCTATTTGAATGATTTTTCTTTTGTTGAGTTGTTTTAAGATTTTCTTTGTTTATTATTTAAAATAAAAAATAAAAAAATCCATAATCCACATGAAGAAAAGACTGACGAGAGGCCTGAGCACTACAAAGAGAAGAAGGTACAGGGAAACGAGGAAACTTCACGAAGTATGTCTCAGCAGCCACTACAACAGCCGAAGAACTTGTCACAAAGCAGTGTCAACAGGCAACCGACAAGTCATACAAGTCAGAGTCGAGTAGCTAAGCCACAAAATGAGTGAGGTGTTAGTCCCAAAGCTTCAAGTATCATTCTCTGTGGTCTAAGCGTCTTAGCTATTCTAGGTACTGCTCAAGCTGGAAGAGTTGAGCATATTTACGTTGTGTCGCTCATGCTGGTATAGGTGAGCAAAAGAGTCAAAGTCTAAGTACTTAAGTCTGGTTAAGTGAAGGAGAAGGTCCAAAAGACACTCACGTACTGAGCACAGTGAGATATGAGTGGAGAAACTTCTACATCGAAAACCCTTCTTGGAAAGGTGGAAGCTATTGAGACATCTTTTGATGTCACATGTGCTACATTTATTCCTCGAAACACCCATCATCTCCTTCTTTCACATTGCATGCTTTTGTCGACAAATTTCTCATATGCATATAGAGTGTCCCATAATTGGCACTTGCATCAAGCACTCTTTCCGTGTTTCACCCAAGCACTCACCTTTCATGCACATGTACTTCACGTTCAACTGCTCAACTCCAATAAGAGCATATACCAAAGGCATTTTTTTTCCCACCGGGTTTTTTCCCTTTGGTCATCCAGGTTTTAGACCCTAATCTAAAGACACCTATCACCATCCTCTTGTACATATTCCTTCTACATCAACAATAACGAAATGCTACTCAAATCAATTGACAAATGAATTGGAGCACCAATTTCAGATCATAGCATACTTCTCCTCAATGGCGAGTCGAAGAATGGCCTACAATGACAAAGCTACAGACAACACTAACAACATGATTGCACAGGAACAAAGAAGTCCCCAATGAAGAAGAGCAGACATAAAAGTGATCAGAGGATCTCAAAATATGAATGGTTATGATGATAGATGTCCGCTCTAATGGATCATAGTTCTTGTTGTGGTTCGACAAAGATACAAGCAATGCAACAGATGAAGCCAAAACAACAGCAAAGTGTTGACCGCTGGGTCAACAACACAAGATGATAACTCAAGAACAAAGAAGTCCTCAACGACAAAGAGCAGACATAAGGGTAATCAAAGGATCTCAAAAGCTTGTCCTTGATAATGCGCATCGAATGCTTGGCAGGGTTTTGAACCTCAAATTAGAATAATTAAGTCCTAGATTCGGCCTGATAGACAGACTTTGCATTGGAGTGCAACTTGGCCTAAAGAAGTTAAGGGTTTAGCCATACAATTTCTACAAAATCCTTACAAAGTTGTCATTGGCTCACAAGATCAGAAAGCCAATCACTCAATTCTACAGATTGTAGAAGTTGTTTCTGAGAATCACAAATACTCCGAATTGACAGATGTGCTGGAGCAAGTGATGGATGGAGCTTTCTCTATCCATGATAATAAGAGTCAAGTTAAACGACATTGGGTTCTTTTTTAATTTAGATCTGGCAGTAGACCTACAATGACAGAAACAGATGCTGTAGCTCGGAGCGTGGATGTGAAAGACATAAAGTTCGTCATCAATTATGATTTTCCTGAATCATGTGAAGACTATGTACATCGGATTGGACGAACAAGACAAGCTACTGCATAGGCTATAGTCTATACTTTCTTTCCAACAACAAAACGACAGCAAAGACCACATCGCCATCGACAATTAGGTCATGTCGGGGACGACATGAACGCGGAAGGGGGGAATGTTGACCGCTGGGTCAACAACACAACATAACTCAAGTTTCGTACCAAAGTCTTATCTTTTGCGAGTTATGAAATGCTGCGGATTATGGCTATAAACATCATTTGTAATGAGTAGTTATTCTAGTTTCAGAAGCCGGGGTGCAATGGCACTTCCAGATTGTAAATACAAAGCCATTTGACCATTTCAACCCCATTTTTGGTTAAACCTAAGGTAGCCTTAGTATATAAGGTACCTAGGTCATTTTGTAAAAGGACTTTTATCATAATCAAAACTTTAGCGCTGCCGTCTACTGTGTGAGAGAGAGAAAGAGAGTGAGCGTGAGATTCATCCTCTCGCTACGCCCAGCTCGCTGAACACATTGGAGATCCGACTACACCATTGCGATAGGCTCGAGGAGAGCTACGTGACAACGCCAAGCATTCCACGCGAGACAAAGCGCACACGTCGACGCATCTACGAGCTATTTGTGGCCGTAAGTGTATCAAACGGTGTCTGTTTTCTACGTGCTAGTAGTCTATAGAATTGTGGCGACATAAGCTACGCATAGGTACTCATAAATTTCAGTTTCGGGCACTTTCAAATTTTGGCTCTGTCATCCTACGCGTTTTCCGCATATGGGTTTAGAGTGAGGGTTTTGAGTGTAGAAGCTTAGGGACTGGTGTATCCTAGTGAGGGGATGGTGTTCCTTAAGTTTCGTATGAATATGGCATGATTAGGTGAGTTACCTTCCGTATGTGTGTATGTGGCTAGGTGGTGTAGTTGAGAGCAGTGAGATTCTTGATTGTGGTTTAGTTGGCCTTCTAGAGTGTTGTATGTGTAGGATGGTCTCAGCCTGACAAGCTAAAGAGATTTCCTCCGTGTGCCTATCGTGTCATCTGTGTCCTCGATTGACATTATGTTGATCTAGGTAGTGTTTGCATGCACTTCATGGGTGTGTGAGTAGCTTCCCGTCCAACATATACTGCAGACTCTTGCTCGCTCACAAGGATTGGAATTGACCTCTGAGTCCCTCTCTATAGCCACATCTCTTGTTCTCAGATGTATTAACAGCTTGGATGCTTCTCAACTAATTTATGACTTAGCTCTTGCTTCAGATAAGAAAATGTCTATCTTACACATGTTGTCTTTTAATGATAGGGTTAAAATTTTGGCTACCTTAGACAAGGACTCCCAGGAAGGAGTAAATTTGATTACTCAGTACATTGCACAACTTCCCATACTCTCTCTGCAATACCAACAAGAGCTTGCCCTTTTCTTCTCTTCTGGAGCTGATCTGTCTAACTTTTTAAGGAAGCTGTGCGGCCTCAATCCATCCTTTGTCTGTACACCTGCTACCCCGACTATCCCTTAAACCGGTGGTATTTTTTGTAGGGATAGTGCTGCTCTTGAAGTAGTCAAAGAATTCTAGAGTAATCTTTGTTCCCTCAATGACTCCAACCTCTTGGAAATGGTGCCAAAAATCTCTAGAGTTTTTTCTTTCTTACCTGTTAGACAGACTAAAATTGAGTCCTTTGGTGGAGACCATCAGCTTTGGGTTCTTCCCAACAAAGCCTTTTTAGCACCCATTTTGAGTGAAATTTGGGTGTACCTTGCCAACCTCCCTGCCTCAACTGTTGAAGACTATAGACTCAAGATCTTAAAAGGTGGACAATTTCTTGCCAAAGGAGAGCTCATCAAAGCACCCTTTAATCTCAATCTGATTGACCATTCTAAATGCCCTTCCAATGCTGACCATTTTTAAACTCCTAGCTCTTCCTCCAGCCGAGGGAAGGCTCATTGCTACACGAGGGGAAGAGGCGCGCGCGCACACATTTAAGAGTACTTTTAGAACACACTTACACATTGTTGATTATTAGTAAAGAGAATACAATCTATGGAGATTGCTCATATTTCTTGACGTAAACATACACCTCTTGATTTAGACAAAGCGATATACGAAATGCTTATGCAAGTAGAGAAGTCTCCTTGGCTCAGTAAACAAAGCAAAACGCATCTGGAAGCAGATGAAAGCACACACTGCACCTGATCTCATCAAAACATGGTTTTGAAGATATCTAGTATAACGGAATTTGATTTTCAAAACAAAAAATCTATCAAGTAGGTGCTCTCATACCTACTTAGAATAGCTTGTGTTGGTCCTTCTGTGTTCAAAACTATATGTTCGATTGCTGTTTATTTGGTTAAACTATATATGCATGGCTGAATATTGGAATGAATACTGGTAATGAAGAACATGATCTTAATTCATAACATTTGCAGTTGCGTATAGGGTATCATCTGGTTGGGAAGCCTTAAACCTCCCGCTGAGGGTCTTGTGACAGATGCCATATTTCAAAAGGAACTCATCGGTTTAATTTTGAGCAAGGGAATATAAATTTTGAGCTTTAAGATTTTCAAAGCATTTTGGTAAGGTGATTTTGAACATGGAATGCAGATGTTGAGTCAGATGATATATAGTTTGACCTTAATTCTCCCATGAGGGTCTCTAAGTGAGATGGCATAAACTTTTGGAGGTTTTTTTTAGTTTTATTCAAAATACAGGGGAGGTGCTGTCAAAATTTTGCTAATCCAAGTAAGAAAATGAATTTTATGTGTTTAGATACTAGGACATATGCCTAGCTATCATATGAGTAGATGATTATCGACAAAATATATTTTTAGGAGACTTCTCATTTTGATATACCTGACATGTTGATACCTTTTAAAAATCATTTGTCACATTATTATTTTCTAACATATTTCTACTTCATGAGTAACTTAGAAGACGATCTATTTATCAAAGAAAGACTTGAGAATGCTCTTATCTTTATATCTTAAAGGATAAGTTACTATCCAAGGTAAGGGATAGTAATTGCTTCTGTGGTACATACGTTTCATTCATATTCTTGCATGGTGATTGTCATTACATAAGCTAAAAAATTATTGGTACTGGTGGGTTCGTGAGGACTTTGATTCTCATTCATGATTGAACATATATGATATGATGGAGTGTCCAAAAGGAATTGCTTGCAAAGTATATTAGTCTCTAATATGTTTTGAGGATGCTACCAGATTTTTGAGCTAGAAACATGTGATATACTGCTAGTTTTTGATACATGAGATATATTCTAATTACTGAAGCCATAAACCTCCTGTGGAGGATCTCGTTGGGAGATGGCATAAATTGAGTTTTTTGAAATACTACTCAAAATACAAAGGATATGATGTTTGATTTTCGCCAGGTGGTCTACATTGATCTTTAACCCAGAAATACATAGGTATTTTCATCATACATGGTAATAGACACTATTAGTTTTTTTGAGGGAACTCAATGAATATTGGGATACACATGACTCTACATTAAGAGGTTATCTTACTTAGAATATTAACTTAATAGTCAATCCTAAGGGTAAGCTGTAAACTAGGTCTACAAGTGCGACATGGATGACAATTGGATCCAGTGTTGACACCTGCAAAACGCACAAACATAGCCAGTTCTAAATGAATGTTTTTGTATGGATGCAAGTAACAGCTGGATCCTTCTCCATGTAGATGTAGTGGAGGCTCATCCCAAAGGGTGGACACACATAGATACAACATTAAGATATCAATTTGTAATGATCAAAAATCAAATTATTGATCTGAATGACTGCATTATCCATTAGATGCAGAATCCATATTGGTGTATATGGAATGTTGATTGAGTTTTATGACATCTTGTTTTAAGATATTGTTATTTGATATAGTATTTAATACAATTGTCTAAGTATGGTTCAATTGTGAGGGGATTTTCATACTTAAAGACACACACACACACACACACACACACACACACACACAAACATATAAAGCACATATACAGTGATGCATTGAGCACGCAAAAATTGGCTTTTATGACGGGGATATGCAGCATATACCAAAATTATATTGAGACATTCTTGTGTAGAGTATTCTTTGAAGAATGTGAAACTATTGCTACTCCTATAAAGATATGTTTGAAGCTTAATCTTCATGATGCTTGAGACTACTTTGATGTAACCCTCTATCAAGTCATGTAAGCATTATGAGGCTGAGCGGAGTTATGTATAGCCCATGCTCTATACATTGGAGGACAATTAAGTGAATTTTTTTCTACTTGAGGGTCACTTTATATTTTGGGTTTTTTAATCCCAAAGGCTATCATTGACACTAGATTCACATGCTTTTTCATACTCAAATTGGGATGCTTGTTATGGCACATAAGTGTCCACTAGTGGTTTTTGTTTCATGCTTGACAACTCATCCATATCTTGGTTGAACAAGAATTAGACTCCTATGTTGTCATTTCTAGTTGTGAGGCTAAGTACATCATTGATTTCTTAGCTACTATTGAGTGCACTTGGCTCAAATGCCTTATGATTGTCTTGGGTGTTGGATAGCAGTCCATTGTCACCACTATGCTAACCAAAATCCATAATGCTTTAACCTCCTTGCTTGCACAAAGCACATCAATGTGCATTATATGTCAAGAAGGGACTCTTTGCTAGAGAGACGTCATCTTGGCTTATGCGTTTATGCACGACAATCGTGTTGCCAAAAAATTATCACACTAAAATGGTGGTGAAATACACACAGGCATAAACAATATTTGATGTCATGTACAACTTACAACGACGAGTACATTCATAAAGTGGTGCTACACATCACCAAGTCAACCTAAAACTAATCCGATGACGATGACTATGGCAATTCAGGTTAGACTCATCAAGTGTTAGTAGAAAATAAGCTACGCAATATACAGTGCAAATCTCATGGATTATGGGCATGTTTATTGCGAGCCACTACCCTCATCCATCAAAGGAACCGGCGATTAGTAGCAATAGTGCATGTATTGCATTTGCATTTAGCATCATTCTTTGCATGTTTTGTATCAGAAATTGATTCCATCCAAGGCTTCAAATTGATGCATTGATTGTGTGTGGGTTTAGTGCTTCATGAGCTCTCTCCAACAAGCTATCAAGCTCCCCAATCTGGCATCATCTACTTATTCAATCAAATATTCTATTTATAGGTGTGTATGCTTATAGACGGCACATTCCATTGAAAATCAAAGATCTTAATTGATCAACCTTTGTGTGTGCTTCAAACCCCCCTAAAACAACCCTCAATCTCTACATTTTGAAGGTGATTAGGTCCCCCCTAATCTCATTCCTAATTTAGGGGGTGTGTGTGCATCCCCTATTGAGCTTGGGATAGAAACTAATTTTTTGGATCTATTGCACAAGCAGGGTGCCATTGGACCATGTCATCATTTATCTTTTCCTAGGTGGCTAGAGGGCTTTCCCACATGGTGCCACAAGTTGGGCTTACCCTAACAAACTCTCCCTTAATCCAAACTTGGGGTTTTACAAAGACTTCATATGTTTTGGTTCATGTATTCATGCAATGGCGTACTCCTAGGCTAACATGCTTCTTCTACCTAATGCATCATGGTGGTTCAAGTTGTTTCATCACCACGCTTCAATGTCCCATGATACATCATAGTGGAATTCATCACTATGGTTCACAAGAGAGACTTAGTAGGTTCACTAATAGTCCTAGGTAGTAGAAATTTGTTCGTTCATTCATTCGTTTATGTGTGAAGAGGTCGTCATCCTCTTTAAAATTGCCTTCATCTTGCTGTCTCTGTCATTTGTTGTCATCATCTTCATCTTCATGTCGTGATTTGCATTGGTCCGTTGTGTTGAGGATGCAATCTCCATCTCCAATAGTAAAAAAATACACATACATATCATGTGTTGTGAGTGTGTGTGTGTGTGTGTGTGTGCACGATTGCACGTGCGCGCACACATAATGTGCTGCCTCATGAGGAAGGTCTTACCATGTATCATGGTAGTGTCTAATCCCCTTACATAAGTTGGCATAATCATTAAGTCATCCTTACAAATTAATGTGAACTTAAATTTCAAGTGTGCAATCATACCTATATGCTTCATACATCTTGAGGTTTGCAAACATGTGGACTGATTGCTGGGTGGGTCCCTTACTTGACCAGACGAGGTAGTGTTGGAGTGAAGCATGGGTAATGGGTGAGGCTGGTCGGCAAGAGCAAAAACACCAGCAAACTGGTCATGGGTATGGACATCAACAAAATAGGCCCAGTTGATTGATGATGGTCCACCATTGAAACCCAACAAGCTTCTCTAGGGGCAATTAAAGTCTGGAAAGTGCATCCGTTTGACTTGATCTCTTACCTAAATAGGCCACGTGCTTTGAACCCAACTTTTGCACCTCAAATGCTCTAAATACAGTGAGCTACTAATAAGGCAAGTGCTACATGCACGTGTATGTAACCCCAAAATAGTGTATTTAACCTTTTAGTAGTCGGGGTTTCCTACACAGACACATACATAATATTAGAAGGGGTGAATCAAGTTCAAAAACCAAAGATTAAGCACTATGGGAAGCTGAAAACAGAGGGATATTTGAGAGGCTCAATAAGATACCAAGTGGTATGCGCTTTGAACGTATGACAATTATATAGAGCAGCCTCATAAAGTCGGTTGTAGACACTCAAATTGCACAAGGCAATGATGCTTGCAATGAGAGTAATGGTTCAGTAAAGCAAGCTGAAATGAACAAAAACAAGCACACTAATTGAAAATTGCACACACACACACACACACACACACACACACACACTAGCAATCATGAGAATTCCACTAGTCACATTAAGAAGTGTAGTGGCTAATTGGTATTTCTAAGAACATGCCCAAGCTTAATCAATATTAGTGATTAGAGAGGGAGGAAGAGAGGAATAAATTAGGCTTAGGTATGAACCGTCGGCTCTGATACCACTTGTTGGAAAGCACGTTCCCTAATCACCAATGGTTTAGCATTAGGCTATGGAGGATGGAGCCTTAGCTTAACCATGGTGTCAAGGTTAGGGTTAGGGTTAGAGAGAGAGAGAGAGAGAGAGAGAGAGAGAGAGAGAGAAGGCGATTGAACAACGAGAGTACAGCGGCAGTGAGGAGGGCGGTCAATAGCACGATAACTTCTTCCTCTCGATGCACGCAGGTTTCCTCAGTGGAAGCCTCACATGAGGTGAGTGACACATCATATGTAGTCGTAGAGTTTGTCTCTATGTACATGTTGCATGCTTGCAGGCCCTGTGGCTTGTGCACAACGTTGGGCAAACTCCCCGTAGTTGACATTTTTGGCACTATTACCAGGGAGCCACTGTGTGCCAAGCTCCAACCGCAGCCTGCATCCATGTTAAGGTTTTTTTTTTTGCATATTTGGAAGGCTAAGAAGTGTGTGTGTGTGTGTGTGTGTGTGTGTGTGTGTGTGTGTGTGTGTGTGTGTGTGTGTGTGTGTGTGTGTGTGTGTGTGTGTGTGTGTGTGTGTGTGTGTGTGTGTGTGTGTGTGTGTGTGTGTGTGTTGTTTATCTGTGTAGATCTGGATGTGTTGAAGGCAGTTGTGCTTTTTTTGGGGTAATCGAGGCTCTGTTGCAATTCTGTTTACATTTTACTGTTTGGCAATGTTGCCTATTTTTTGTTTTTTTGTAAACTTAGGCTTTGTTAAGTTCTGCTAATGGTAGTTTTTTTGTCAAATTCTGAGTTGATATCTCTGAAAACCAATTAAAATAAAACGAAAAAAAGAGAAAATAAAAAGGAAAAAAATGCCATGTAAGCAGTTGTATTCTTTTTTGAATCGACAAAAAAAAAAACGATTCCAACTAGCCCCCCATGTAGGCGAGAAAAAGAAAGAGCCCCATTGGCCCCGGCCTCGATCTTGATTTATATATATAGGAAGTAGGGTCCTCCATAGCTTCCTTTCAAGTGAAGGAACAATGTTTCTCATGTTATATATATACCTCACTTTTCAAGGGCAAAAGGAAGCATGTGGGTTCTAAGCTTCACCTTTTTCCTCCACTAGCTTCCTTTAGACTTTCTCTACATGTCCAAGTCAAAATCGGCTATTTTGGGGCTTACAAGAGTTTTCAATAGCCAAATTGTGTGTTGTAAAGCATGCCACATCCCTCCAATTGATGCGCTTGTTTTGGGCTATCACATGACCCATACCACATCACACACATAAAAAAGGGTTAAAAAAACAAAAAAACTCAAGTAAAAACGACCGCATGGCAAGGCCTCTTAGGATACTTAACACTTTTAGGATATGCACATCACACGTATTTATGCTCTAGACGAGTGCTAGAGTCTGAGTAATTAGAGAGTGCCTCAAATTACACAGGGACCCATTATCCACCCACATTAGGTTCTGGGCCTTCGGTTGGGACCCAATGTAGTGCAACCCAAGACCCACACATTGCGGTGGCAAGTGAATCTTCCTCTGGTTGTGACATGATGGAGGGACACCCTACCCCATACTCAAAAAATACAACCAAAATGTATTTGTCTTGGCTCCATAAGCGAGTGCTAATGTGTTTAGTCACCTAATGGAAACCATTAGTTGAGCCACTCGTTCAGAGCCTACAACTAGTGAAGTAAACAAAGGTGATGGGGAGGTAGATTCGCTTTTCACTTCTCATGTAGACCCTATAATCTCCAAGAGTTTCCATGTTGATATCCTACCCCCTGCATTAACTAAAGGCGGTACAAAGCCATCACCCTCTGAAGTTCTACTACCCGATGGAAGGAGCTTTGCCGAAGTACAAGAGGTCGAACGATATATGCAAGCAGCTAGGGAAAGGGAAATTGAGAGCCTACGTATAATAGAGCAATGTTGAGCCATGAAAGCAAAGACCTCTATGATAACAATCATGCCATATGAGCAACCAAGTGCTCTCGAATTAGTAGTCACTGAGGGTCAAACCATAGGGAACCATAGTGCCTTCACTTCAAGGGGAACCTTCAGTACTCCACTCTTAGAGCGGGTATTTCTCACTAAACATCGGGAGTATGACCTGCAAATTGAGACTTTGACCGACTTGTACATGGGCTACACATACCAGTGGGTTGATTAAAGGTTGTACAATCCACGTCTAGGGCCATAAGTCTAGAGGAGCGGCAACGGATGGTTTGTGATGTCATCCATGGGGTTGTCCATTGGAGAGGAAAAACAAGGGAATTAACACTCTTTTGTTGGCTCCTATGAGATTCTTGGATACGGGAAAGGCGAAACAATCGACCCTATCAAAAATGGAGACTCCCTCAGTAAGCCCCATGGATCCTTCATACGTTGTTTCACCTGGAGTCTTGATACGGTCTGAGCCCACAAGCAATAGTTTCACCTTTCTAAATTTAGCTCATCTTTCCCTCAAAGACATTACGACTACTATGCCTATCCCAGTAACGAGCATGGCCAAAAGTACACCCTAGACCTCATTTGTTAGTAAAGCACCACCACCTAGTAGCATAGTGCCTACAACAATACCTACAGGTGTATATCAATCATATGTACCTGTTGGTCCTCATGCCCATGTAGCTCCTACACCCCCAATTGTTTCAACAGCTTACGCTCCACGACCACCCTTTCCAAGCCCCTATTCTAGTGGAGCCATACCAACTAGCATTAACATGTCACATCCTACATTTGCTATACCTAGGGCCACACATATGAACTTTGGGCCACCACATGGCGCAACATCGTACCAAGCTTGGAACCCAAGAATCGCCCATATGCCAAACCCAACTCTGACCCCCATTCCACATGCAGTCCCAAGAGCGCCTCTACCCAATATACCTATTAATTTGGGTGACCTGGCAACATTTTCTCAAGCTATCGGTTGATCTATTGCTCAAAATATGCGTAGCACGCTTGATAGATAGCCTATAAGTAAGGCAGTAGAAGTGGCCAAGCTCACACAAAAGTTCAATGGAGACAAAGATGTTAGAAACCATATAGAGGTATTTGAACATGTATGTGATTCCCTGAAAGAGTGTAGAGTGCGCAGGTGATGGAGAAGGTAGGAAAGAAAACTACGCACACGCACACAACACACATCGACACACACACACACACACACACACACACACACACACACACACAATCGTTACCCTGCAGCAGCCATTCAACGTGCTGCTCTCCTCTTCTTCTCTTTTAACTATTATCCAAAGTATATTTACAACATAGTATAGTCAGTGTTCGGCCGCCCATAGCACAATGGACATATTCTTTAACATCATATTCTTTAACACTCCCCCTCAAGCTCAGAGTGAGCTTGCATATGATGCATTCCCAATGCTTCACGAAAGTAGCAAAACTTCTCCTTTCCAAGAGCTTTTGTGAATATATCCGCAACTTGATCATTTGTCTTCACATACACCAAATCAATCTCATTTGCCAAAACTTTTTCTCTAATGAAGTGATAATGTACCTCAATGTGTTTAGTGCGAGCATGGTAGACTGGATTCTTTGCCAACATGATGCTGCTAATATTGTCACAATATATAATGACATTGTCAAGATAGTCAAAACCAAAATTTACCATAAGTACTCTCAACCATGACTCTTCACATGCTGCCAAAGCTGCTCCGCGATATTCAGCTTCTGTACTTGATAATGCTACAATTAATTGCTTCTTGCTACTCCAACTTATCATACCATTGCCAATGGAAAATGCATAACCACTTGTAGATCTTCTATCCATAAAATCTCCTGCCCAATCTGCATCTGTGTAACCATAAAGACAAAGCTTCCCATTCTTTTCATAAAACATTCCATGACTGACAGTGGCTTTCACATATCTCATAATCCGTCTCACTGCATCAAGATGACTTTTACATGGCTTTTGTATGAATTGACTCACAACACCCACTGCATAACTCAAATCTGGCCTTGTTATTGTCAAGTAAATAAGGCTTCTAACCATCTTGCGGTACATAGTGACATCCTCAATGTAATGTCCATCATCAAACAACTTCACATTTTGATCAAGAGGTGTATCAACCGGTTTGCACGCTGTCATTCCATACTTCTCAAGCATATCCAACGCGTATTGTGTTTGTATCATCTAAATTCCTGATAAAGAGTTGACAATTTCGATTCCCAAAAAATATCTCGACTCACCAAGGTCCTTCATGTTGAATTCTCTCAACAAACTCTTCTTGACATGCAAAATTTGCTCATCATGACTTCCAGTGAGAATCAAGTCATCAACATAGATAACAATAACGACGATCTCTCCATCAACATGCTTCAAAAACAATGAGTGATCAGCAATAGACTGTTTAAATCCAATCTTCTTCAAGAATCTGGTTATCTTTTCACACCAAGCTCTAGATGCTTGCTTCAAACCATACAATGCTTTCTTCAACTTACACACATAATATGGAAACTCTGGATGTTGATAACCCTCTGGCTGTATCATATAAACTTCTTCTTCCAAGTCACCATTCAAGAATGCATTATCGACATCCATTTGCCGTAACTTCCAACCGAACATACTTGCCATTGCTATTACCAATCTGACTATTGTCATCTTTGCAACTGGACTAAATGTCTCATCATAATCAAGACCTTTTGTCTGTGCATAACCTTTAGCAACAAGCCTCGCTTTGTATCTTTCCACACTACCATCTGACTTGCACTTGACTTTGTATACCCATTTTGAACCAATTGCTTTATTTCCACTTGGCAAGCGAACCAAATCCCAAGTGTCATTCTTCACAAGAGCATCCATCTCATCATCCATAGTTGACTCCCATTTTGATTTTCCAATTGCCTCTTGAAAACATGTAGGCTCTTTATGTTGCACACGTGAAACCATGTATGCATAATGTGTACGCATGTAACCGTCGTATGTCAATCTATCAACTGGATAACGCACCCTCTCTGATCTTCTCAACTGTGGTGCACTCTTCTCTTCAACTCTTGCATATGGGGGTACATATTTCTCAGCATGCTTACTACCAAGTGTCCTCAAATGTGGTAAAGCATTCTCTTCATTGAGGCTTTCATCTCCAGAACTCTCTTCAACCACTTTCTTCTTGTCTTTCTCGTCTTGCTTCTTATCTCGCAAACGACCACTCCATGGGTTGACACTTCATGTACTCTCCTCTGCCATATGTGGTCCTGAAATAGTTCTTGTTGATGGTCCTGGCTTATCAACAACATGACGCACATTCTCTTGCTCTTCATACTCATCTTCTATCATCACTGGCTTTGGTTTATACCATGGTTCATGCTCACAAAATCTGACATCTCTACTGACATAAACTTGTCTTGTCGTAGGATCATAGCACTTGTAACCTTTCTTTTCAACTGGGTAGCCCAAGAATTTACACTTCACTGCCTTTGGCTCCATCTTCTTTCTTGCTTCATTTGGCACATGAACATAGCAAACACATCCAAAAACATTCATATAAGAAACTGTTGGCTTGATCCCATAAACCTCTCTCATAAGGTGAAATTTCATGAATGGCAATTGTTGGTGTTCGATTCATAATGTGTACTGCTGTATGAACTGCTTCAGCCCAATATGTTAATGGCATATTCATCTCATTCATCATGGCTCTTGCAATCTCTGCTATGACTCTATTCTTTCTCTCAGCAACTCCATTTTGTTGTGGTGTGTATCTGCAAGTAATCTGTCTTCTTATACCTTGTTCACGTAAGTAATCATCAAAACTGTGTGACATGTACTCTCCCCCTCCATCTGTACGTAGGCATTTAATTTGACAACCATTCTCGTTCTCAACCATAACTTTGAACTCCAAGAATACCTCAAATGCCTCTGACTTTGCCTTTAGAAAGTAAACCCATGTCATTCTGCTGTAATCATCCATGAATGTGATAAAATATCGACAACCATTTGGCGTAGCATGATCACAAGGTCCCCAAATATCTGAATGAACAATTTCCAAAGGACTTTGGCTAATTCTCCCCCTCTTTGGAAATGGTAAACGAGATTGCTTTCCAAATTGACAAGCTTCACAAACATGTTCAAAATTCAATCTGCCAAACTTTGGTAATCTGCGTACAATTTGATTTGATTGCATATGCTTTAGTCTTCTAAAATTGACATGACCAATCCTCTTATGCCATAAATCTACCCAATTATCTCGAGTGGCTGATTTGTTTACATACATACCGCTGTGTAAACATGGATCTCCAGCTTCCAATGAGAACAAGCGACCTTTCTTTCTTCCACGTGTCAATATCTTGCTTGGCCTGCCTTTGTGAAACTCCTCTATGAAACAGCCATAACGATTAAAACGGACTTGCAACCCTTGATCTGTCATTTGTCCAAATGATGCAAAATTCTTTGTAATTGAAGGCACATATAGAACATCTCCCAATGTGTTGTATGTCCCATCTTTTTCTAGCAATGGAACTGAACCAACATGTGTAATCCAATGCATAGTATCATCACCTGTAGCAACAAACTCATCCTCTTCTAACTTCTCTTTTCTGTCAAACCATTCATGATGATATGTCATATGATTTGTGGCACCACTATCTAAATACCAATCATCTGTATGATGTGGATCCACCATGCTTCCAACAACATGTTCCATAGGAAATAAATGTCCACTCGATCTATTGTCATATATATTTTGATCATGAGGATTGTATCCAGCAAAGTTTCATCCATGTTTGCCATAACCTCGGCCTCTTCCACCACGATCACGATTTTGATTTAGCCTTGTGTAACATTCTCTTTCAAAGTGACCATAAATGCCACATCTGTTACAATATCCATCTCTTTGAGGATGTACGAATCGTCCACCTCCACGTCCACGAGGTCGGGCTCTCCCCCTGCCTCTTTGGCTATAATCATTGTAACTTTGACTTTTTTGGTTTTGCCATTGACCTCTTCCAGCATAGTTTCCACGACCATAGTTTCCTCTTCCACCTCTATTGTTTCCACGACCTCTAGAGTAAAAAACCTGATCTCTGGAATTGTTATTTGATGTAGAAGGACCTGACTTGCTTAACTTCACCTCTTCTTGCAAACAAAGGTTATAACTCTTCAAAATCAGGCATGTGTCCTCGAACAGATATAGACGTATCCAATGACTTGTATTCCGGTCCCAAACCATTCAATGTCACTGAAACTAAGTCATCATCTAAAACTTCAACATTAATGCTCACAAGATCTTCCTGTATTTGCTTTATCTCTGTCACATAATCTGATATGGATCTATTTCCTCGCCATACATAATGTAACCTTTGCTTCAAGTGAACTTTTCGTGGTTCTGTATTGGAGCTGTTCATTCTTGTTAGTATCTCCCATGCTTCCTTTGGAGATTGAGCCTTCTTCACATGTGGTATAAAGAAGTCACTAATGCATAGTGAAATCCAATGCATCACTTCCCTTGAATTCTCGATCCACTTCTTGTAATCTTCTACTCTTGCTTGCCATGTTTTATGTGCTTCAACATTCTCTCTATTTGGTTCCAAACCAACCTCGGGACACTCTTGTTCACCTGTAATGTAATCCCATAAACCTTTGCCCATGATAAAGTTCTCCATCCTGTAAGACCATATGCTGTAGTTCTCTCTGGTCAGCTTCTCTCCAACAATCTGTGTGACTTGAGTTGAACTTTCTGCCATCTTAACTCTCTCAATTTCTTCCAAAGGATTTTGACAAAATTTCGGCAGAGTTTTGTTTGTATTTGGACAATATCTCAAGTGACAATCTCAACCAAAAGTGCTCATAAACACTGACAGAAAACCTCTCACTGCCAAGGAAAAATCCACTGACTCACTTTGCCATAGACTGACTCAATACTATGCATACATACTCTAAAACAATTTCCACATGGACCTGTATGCAAATGCAATCCATACGTTGTCATGTACCACATATCCATACATCCACCTTCTTCCCATAGTCGTAAACGACATATGAGGTCTTTCACGGGGCCAGTCGGGGGTTCGCTCCAGTACCTAATCCACCTTGCCAAGGTACCAAAGCTCCCAAGGCAAGGCTTCAAAAAACCTCACTCGACCCTCACAAAGACTGCAGTTTTCCAAAATACATTAACCGCATATCCATACATAACCACAAAGTACCCAATCTGACAATATAACCACCTCAACTTCTTCCCACAACCTTTCTTACATAGGTGGCTGTCCATAACGGACCCACAACAACCAAACATAATCTTTGATAACACAATACCATGATGCAAAAGCTCTATGTCGCTCTCCAAAACTTGTGTAAATGCTGAATTCTTCACCTGCAACCTGTAAATCTACTACCGAGTGCAAAACTGGAAATCTCCTATGTCTGTGTGAGCTGGCTATTTGCTACAGAAAATTACAGATTTTGGCAAATCTGAGTTTGCCAATGCGTCCGGAATGCCCAAAAACATAAAGATAGACTCCTGGATCATTGTATTCCGAGTTCGGGTGAGGGAGTTATGACCAAAAAACCCTTCTTTTTTGTTGTTTTCCAGAGCTGCGGAAATCTGTGTATTGACTGTAGCTCTTCAAACTGAGCTCTAATACCACTTTGTTGAGTGCACAGGTGATGGAGAAGGTAGGAAAGAAGACTACGCATACACACCAACACACATCGAGACACACACACACACACACACACACACACAATCGTTACCCTGCAGCAGCAGCAGCCATTCAACGTGTTGCTCTCCTCTTCTTCTCTTTTAACTATTATCCAAAGTATATTTACAACATAGTATAGTCAGTGTCCGGCCGCCCATAGCACAATGGACATATTCTTTAACATCATATTTTTTAACAAAGAGCACAATGGACTACATAATTGCAAGGCTTTAAGATTGACCCTAAGTGGGAAGACAGAGGATTGGTATAGAACCCTAACAAATGAAGAGCGCACGCACTATTCTACTCTTAGGAGATTGTTCTTGAAAGAGTACATATGAGAGAAAGTGCTTTGGGGCGTAGCATCTCAACGCCAAAAAGCCCAATGAGAGGAAGGTGAGTCAATGAGAGGCTTTATTAGTTGCTTGAAGGATTTGTTGTAATTTAAATGAGCGTTTCAACAATAACCAACTTCTCAATAGATTCATTAGGGATTGCGACATGAGGATATCTATAATGGCCTAGTCATTAGAGGTATCACTACTTGGAAAGCCGTCACCACCAATGCAATCAAATTGGAAAACAATTTAATGATAGAAGGTGAAAGAGTGTCCGTTGAGCCAAAATCCACTAGCTCGCAAGCAATTGGGCATGAGCCGGTGACTCTAAAGCCAATTGTGAAAGAGCCAAATATATCTGAGATGACTTTGGCCGATGTCACCAAGGCTATCCAAGAAAGCCTTAGGGGTAATCGTACTCCCCAAAATAATCATATGTATCCAAGAAGGGAGCAACAATGATGCTCTATTTGCTTAGACCACATAGCATTAGTGAATGCTCTACCTTTAGTTTAAAGCTTAATAGGACTTGCAATGCGTGTGGTAGGTATGGCCGTCAAGCTAAGGATTTCCTAGTGCTTAAATGCATAATGGGAAATAGACCACTCTTAACCTTGATAGACTTGGCTCAAGTTCCTACATTAATGCTTGTCCCACCCATTGAGCAATCATCACATCATATGGTCCCTAGAACCCAAAATGTTGTCCAAACCACACCATTACCCCCTTTAGTGCTAGGACCATAGCCTCTGCATCCGAGAGTTACCCCTATGAACCAAGTAGTTTGTGAGCCATCTAGTACTTATTTGGGTTGCGAAGATGATATAGACTTGGGTATCACCTACGGAGTAGATACTCTTGAGGAGTGTCCCCTGTACTACATGGAGGACCACTGGGGACAAGTCAAGCATCTATATAAATCTACTGCTCTTGCAACAAGAGTCCAAAACATCAATATCATTGCAAGGATACTGCCTCTTCAATGCTAGGAATGTGGTGGACCACATTGAGTAGTTGAGTGTCCTATTAGAGTGAAAAGGAATGTTGCATCTGTGCAAACGAGTCAAGGGAGTGCATCGGCAATGTCAATACTCACCTGTAATTGTTGTGGCATAGATCATTTGATTGCCCAATGCCCTAATGATCCAAATTCACCAAAGATTACACCATTGAACTTGATTGAGATTACTTATGGGGCACCACAAACTACACCTATAGTACCAGCAAACGCACTCACACGATCTATGCTCCAAAACCAAAATTACCTCCTCGAGAGAGAGATGTTGCATCAATTGGCCGAGCAAGAAAGAAGAAAACACAAAGGAAGATATCGCTAAAAGCTACAAATTCAAGCCCTAATTCAAAGACCAACATAGGGACCGGAGATGATCCCGTGCATACGAATGATCTTGAAGATGATTTCAATTCAATAGAAACCATGGAGACTTAAAGTGCCACCATAAGAGAAAAAAGCAATGAGGACCACCAGAAGAGGAAATCAAGCAAAGACATGATTAGGGGAATACATAACGAAACCACTCCCATACCACCGATGATGCAACGAATATCTTCAAGGCTAACCAAACCAAGGGTGAACCTCCAAGAGAAGCCACAAGGACCAAAACCCAAGGGAGCCACGAAGAAAATTGGGACCTACCCAAACCCTGTAGAGGAGATTGAGCGCGTTAAGCATTTAAGGAATTTGGTAGAGGAGGCCCAAAGAGGGCTTGAGCCAGAACCTAGGCGGATTAAGATTACGGATATCATGTTCCCCACACAACCGCTACCTCAAGGAGATCCCAACCCGTTGGCCTTACCTAGTATCATATGGGAAGGAAGTGAGGTCAAAACATCGAAAAGTGGGCATACATCTTTCTTGATTGAAAGAATGTTTAGTGAGGGAAAACCTGACCCATCAAAGAAATGGAGATCCCATCTTCACCAGCCTTAGGTCATGGACTAGAATGTCAAAAAGTGCCCTTGAACATTGCCAAATTAACAAATTTCTTGGCTTTTGAAGTCAGAACCACTATAATGTCTAAATGTATCGGGATCTAGAGCTATATTTGGCTCTTTGGGCATTTCTCAATAAAGAACTAAAAGTCGGCCTACCACAATTTTCACAAATGAGTAGGCCCAATGAAATCCAAATTGAGGAGGAACGCTTAGACCCACAACCCAAATTAGATGAAAGCTCAATTATTGAAATACATGTTAACAAGTTGGGGCAATACTTTGAAGGCGGTGGATCTAATGCAACCTTGATAATCACTATTAAGGGATTACCTGCGAAGGGAATCCTTGATAGTGTTGCGGGAGTGAGCATTGTAACAAAAAGCTGTTGGAAATCTATGGGAAGACCTCATCTTGAAGCCACAAATGTAGTGGTAAAATGGCCAATGGATCTATTGTTACACTTATTGGAATGTGTTCGTAGCAAGCTACCTCAGATAACATTTTTCGGGAGCTTTTATTATAAAAACACTTATTCTTTTGATAAATCGGGAATGTTGTAACTCTTATTTTCCAGATGGATGGTGTAATCAATGAGCCGGGGCTATAAGCTTCTAGATTGTATCAACTTATCTTTAGGTAGAGCTCCTAGATTATTAGTTTTAACCAAAGAAACCTTGGCCAAGATATAAAGGCCAATTTTTGTAAGTTATTTTTCAAGTTTTGGATAATAGAAACACTGTGTGAGCTAACGACGCTCACTTCTCTCCTTCTCGCGCTTCCTACTCCCTTCCCGGTTGTCACATTGCAATGTCGTCTGTTGTGTTGCAACTGTATGTAAGAGCTCTACGCATTGACGTAAATATATCATGGTAATCCGTTACGGCTTTTGGTGTCGTCGACCTGCGGCCTAATTTCATCATAAGTAAGAATTTAAGCTAGAAAATCACAAAGTAAGCATACGTGGGGTATTGGGGCATCATTGCTAAGCAGTTAGATGCATTCTGGGTCAAAAACGACTAGGTAAAAAACTCACTACTATTAATAATCGTGATTTTTGCACTTGATCTAAAGTGAGATATGAAACCATAAGCACACGTGCTTAGGTCTTATATACATGTCCTAGAAGTTTTGTAACATTTGGATGTCGTTTGATGCTGTAATGGCCATGTTTTGTTTGCCGATCAGTGACTAGCTTTTGGTGACTTTGGTCATTTGAGTGTAGCTTAAGTTAGATGCAAGTTGTCTGTTGTTTTCCAAGAGATTGACACCCTCTTGTAGCCTCTATGCACTAGTTGAGTTAACTTCATCCCATGGATTGACAATTATGTTCGTGGTTCTCGCTATGCCTGCAATAAGATATAAGTGAGGTTAGCAACCCATTCCACATTTGACGCCATTGTCGGGGAACGAATAGAAGCTAGACAGGATCATTTATGCTACACTTGTCTTGATCCTGGTCATCAATCCAGGGATTGTCCCTTTAACAATTCAAGCTTCACAAAATTGGTGGACAATTATGAACATAGAAACTTCAATCCGAATTAGAAGTTTGGAAACTTTAGACCTAGACGATCGGCAGTTCAGAGGAACTTCAATCAGCAAAACTTTAACCAAAACCAGAGACAACCTCAAAACCAGGGAAATTTTAGACCAAGAAATCCACATTTTGTTCGGAATGGACCGCCTGTCAACAATAACAACAATGGAAATGTTAACCGTCAACTTCGTCCAGGAGGAGGAGGAAATCAAAGACCTCAAGTTAACAGAGATCAAGGGACTAGAGGTGAAGGAAATCACGCAAACACGTATATTCATGCAGCAATTGAACATCAGGGAGTGAATGAATAATTTTTGGTTATTCAAACTCCAGCAGAGTATCAAAGTAACCATTTTACCTTATTGATTGATTCAGGGAGTACACATTCTTTCATATCTCCTAATTGCATCAAAAACCTCATTTTGCCTCAACACCCTGATACAGTAGAATTAGCTATAGATAGGAAGGTTAGATCTTCTACTTCAATGGGTTAACTTGAATTTTGTTTTGGATGGTCATAATACTTCTGCAAACTTTAGAGTCTTACACATCGGAATCTACGATAGAATTCTAGGAATGGATTGGCTTAAAGCCAATGATGCTCACATACATTGTGAAGACGCTTCATTGACCTTTCAAAATGATCAAAACTCTAGAGTTACAGTTACTAGGAAACGGGGAAAGCTTAAGCTCAAAGTAGTGAACTTTACCAAACTTACAAAGAGTCGTAGGAAGAATAAGAGGATTTACGCAATAAAGCTTAACCCTAAAGAGAAGAAGATAGATTCACTTGAACCCAAATGGATAATAGAATTTGCTGATGTATTTCTTGAGGAACTTTCACAATTACAGTGCGATGTTGATCATGCAATAGAGCTTACTCCAAGAACTCAACCAGTTGCTTGTAGACCTTACAAAATGTCAGTACTTGAATCTGCGGAACTCAAGGAGCAATTAACTCAACTCCTTGAACAAGGTTTTATTCGACCCAGCGTTTCTGCATGGATTGAACCAGGTAACAGTCAAGAATAAGTATGCAATACAAAGGATTCATAAACTGCTTGGCCGATTACATAGATCTTCTATCTTCACAAAGATTGATCTTAAGTCAGTGTATTACCAAATTTGAATCAAGGAGGAGGACATACCAAAGACAGGATCTAATACTCCTTTTGGACATTATGAATTTACAATTATGCCTTTTGGACTTACTAATGCTCCTGTAACTTTTAATTATCTTATGATCGACGTATTTCGAGAGCATCTTGATGATTTTTTCTTGTCTTCTTTGATGATATCCTGGTTTACTCAAGAAACAAAGAAGAACATGAACAACATGTGCCGCGAGTACTTGAACTTCTCCGTCAAAATCAACTTTATGCCAAACGTAGCAAATGCATTTTTTTCACTGCAAGGTGGAATATTTGGGATTTATTGTATCCAAGGATGGTGTTTCACAAATTTTCAAGTACCATGGCTTGCCAATGTCCATAGTGTCGGATAGAGATCCTAGAATGACAAGTAATTTCTGGAAGGGTCTCTTTGAGAATTTAGGGACAAGGCTAAACTTCTCTTCGGCCTATCATCCACAAACGGATAGCCAAAGTGAAATAGCTAACCTAACCATTCTCGATCTACTAAATGCCTATGTAACGGAAGTAGATCAAAGATCCCAATGGGAGAAGTACTTACCCTTAGTAGAGTATGCTTACAATAACACTGTACATACTTCCACTGGAAAAGCACCTTTCGAGGTAATTGAGGGAAGATCAAAAAGTCCCTTGCTACTTAAAGTACATGGTACTTAAAGTACATGGGAAGATCTTCCCTGCAGATGAGTATAGCCGAGACCTACAAGAATCTTTTCAAAAGATTAAGGATGCTATCTCTATCTCACAGCAAAGGAAAAAGGCTGGTGCTGACAAGCACATAAGAGCCCAAGCCTTTAAAGAAAACGATTGGGTCTTGTTAAAGTTTTCCAAGGCTCGATTAAGGCACACGACGGGGCAAGAATCCTACGGGCCACCAAAAGTACTATGCTAAACTAGCAAAAAGGTACTATGGTCCCTTCCAGATTATTAGGCCAATCAATGAGATGGCCTATCAACTCAAGTTGCCCAATCATTGGCTCATACACAATGCTTTCCATGTGAGCCTATTAAAGCCTTACAAAGGAGATCCACCTCAAGAACCAACTATTGAAGACCCACCGGAGATCGAGGACCAAGAGGAGGTGCTGCAGCCCGAGTCAATTCTCCGACATGAAGACAAGGTACTAAGAGGCGGTAAGACTATCCGACGATATCTTATTAAGTTTAAGAATTATCCTTTTGAAGATGCTAGATGGATGCAAGGCATACAATTAAAGAATAACCTAAACCTTGTCAATGCTTACAATGCTTCCCAAGAGTAAGCAAATGTACAAAATGTTAAAAATGAACAAAGTTTTTTTTGTCTTATAAGACTCTCTTTTTCTTTATTGTGCACAAAAATTAAGTAGTATGCATGCTTAGATCAAGTTTGTGGAGACGACGTCTCCCAAACACCAAGTAGAGCTTGTCACTCTACTATGGAAGATTGATAGGACTAATGTACAGACATGCTTGCGGCAGCCTCAGGCTCTCAAGCGCCAAATGGACTAGTCATCCATTGTGGAATGATGTCGTAGGGTAACATAGGGATCCTCTACTCGCTAAGAAAAGGACTCATGAATATGCTTTATCTTCTCTACACCATAGTCGAGGACGACTATGAGTTCAAGAGAGAGGTAATGTCATAATAATCAATATCTAATTCTCCTAAATGATTTTCTCATATAAACTGATCATTTAATGTGGGGAAGTGCCAAGGGAGAAAAAGCTAGAATATTGGTTAAGCTAGCAGATTGGCCACAGTACGGATCCAAAGGAGGGAAAATAGGGATCCAAAGGGGGGCCCATCTACAAAAGATCCATGTGCAACAATGGTCTAAAAAGACCTTAAGGTTCAGCCCATTAAGACTTCCAAAATGCTAAGGTTCCAAAATTCAAAGGTTGTGTCCAAAGGTCAACCATAGGGGGAATCGGATGCTTTGTGTGTGTCCCAAAAGTCTTTACACATCCCTACATAGGAGGGGGCGAGCCTTTCTTCTAGGGGATGAGAGAGAAAGCCACACACACACACACACACACACAAGCTCCCTTTACACAAAGGGAATGAGGGACACATGTCAGCTCCCTAGGCCAGATGCCCACAAGGTGTGCCCAATTCCTATTGGATGGTGGCCTTGGAGGTGGACCAATGAGAATTAGGCTAGAGTAAATCTAGTTTAATTAATTTAAAAGCACTCAATAAAAAGAACCAATGAAAATTAAGTCTCCTCGATGATTATTGGACAGCCCGTGAAGGGGTCCAATAGGAATTGAGCAGCCCAATGGGCTACTAAATTCCTATTGGTCAGAATGGAGAAAGGTCCAATGGGGATTTAATTCATTTAAATCAATTAAGTTTAATTGATTAAGCTCTCACAAAAGGGGAAAGGGGGACACATGTCAGAAGGCTATCACTTATGCTGCTTAATAATCATTGGCTTGACTTGGGGAGGTCCAATGAGGCTGAGCAAGAGCAAATAGCAAGAGGGCTCGCCCAAGAGAGAGAGAGGGGGCTGATTTTTGCAAGGCATTATCACACACACACTCACAGAATCTCATGTGTGAAGAAAGAGAAGACCATCTCTTCCCAAGCTTTAATGGAGAGCTCATCACCTACTCCAAGCTTGTGAGATAGAAGCCTACATCGACACACTCTTGGCATGTGGATGCAAATCCAACCAAGAGCCAAGCTTCAATGCATGCTCATCTCCTCTACCAAGCTAATTACTAAGCTAAGCTATGCTAATATGAGTGATTATGTGAGGAGATGTACATCTTTCTCGTAAGATACTCCTTCTTCCTCTCAATCTACTCTCATACCCTGCTAGCTCTCACCATCTTTGAAGGTGTGTGAGGTCTTGGGTCCGAGAATGGGGATAATTAAAGTTGTGTTTGCTAAGTGTTTTGCTTAGTTTTTGAAACTTTCATCTTCATTGCACTAGCTAGTCTTGAAGGAACACAAAGAATTGTATTGTACAATGTCTCTCTTGATGGGAGAAACCATAATACAAAGCTTTTTGGAGGGGGGACCGGCTCCATGCAAATCCGGTCCTCAACTGTTGTCAATAGCTTAATTTCTCTCTCTTTTGAAAGTATTGTTGATGCTATCTAACTAGGTGTTATGCTTTTTGTTGCTCTCTCCACCCAAGCACTCTTGTAATTCTCATTAGGAATCTATTCTAATGAAATGCCCACTATGTTCATGCTAATTTCCGCTACACACAAGTTATTAGGCCATTAAATGTTACAGAAATTGTGTATAATTTATCATTCCAACGCTCAATAGGAATGTCTCCTTTTCAAGCATTGTATAGACAAGAGTGTCTTATTCCACTCAAATGGACATACCCTCTCATATGAGTTCAACCATTGCTCAAGATAGACAACAGAGTTATGCTGATCCAAAATGATCTACCAGACTTTTTGAAAAAGGCAATATGGTATTTTTTAGGGTGAAACCCAAACGTAGTTCTTTATCAATGGGTAAGTGTAAGAAGCTAAGTGCCAGATATTGTGGACCTTTTGTAATCACACAGAGGATTAATGATCAAGTTTACAGACTCTTGTTACCACCACACATAAAGATACATGATGTTTTTCACGATAGCTTACTCAAGAAGTATGTACCTCATTCACACTATATTCTTGATGATTCTCTGTTATCTACATCTACTAACGGAACTTTTGAAGTATATCCCAAAGCAATACTTCAAAGAAGAACTAAGCCTCTACGTAATCGGACCATTATTGAACACCTTGTTAAATGGTCAACATATCCTCAGGAAGATGCCACTTGGGAACGTGATGATGTAATGAGACTTAATTATCCAGATTTCATTTGAGGTGAGGACACCTTGAATTTTTCAAGTGTGGGAGGATGTAAGATCCCCAATTTTTGGGTCTCTTCTAAAAATAAGAAAAACAACTTTCAATATCTATTTCGTCAAATTTTGACTTAAGATGCTTGATTCACAGTATTGAAAGGTTCTAAAGTGAAAAGTAAGGTCGTTTCCATATTCCAGTAGGTCAGACGGACATTTGGTTCAGTTTTGGAAAATTCCGCTATTTTTAGATTATCGTGCTTTTCGGCGTTTTTGAAAAGCAATGTGACTTTTATGATGAGCTGAATATAAAAATATTAATTTTAGTCTCCGTCGGATTAAAATAATCACCTGGAGCAAAAACGGAACCAAACAGGATTTTTACGAAAAATATGTTATAAAAAGTGTTATCGTAAATACACTAGGGCAGTACGAAAAAGGCATAATTATGTCGAGATATTATGGTATGGCATAGTCTAGCTACGGTTTCTATTAGTTTGGCCAGATACTGCTCGGATGGTCAATTTTGCTATAAAAATTGAATGGTAAGTGGGAGAGTTGGCCACCAAAAGCAAAGGCTTGTTATTAGGAAAGAAAGAGTCTTTTTAGAAAAGAGAGAGGAGGAGTTTAGTTTAGAGCTCTTTTCTTGGAAGCCAAGCTTCTCCTTAGAGACTCGAAATCCGCGTCTGCAAAAAAAAAGAAAAAATCGGGAACGTGCGCGAACTTATCCTTTTTTCTTCACTCTATTCTTAGCTTGTGATTTGGCCTGGAGAGCCTATATAAAACCACCTCTCCCTTCACTTTGAAAACACACACTTTCGGATGCGGAAACTCTCTTGCCTTGATGTCGGAGTTACCTTCTCTCCCTCAACCTCTTACCTTCAAGCCATCTCTCAGCTGCCGTCTGTCACATCTACTATCGCAAGACTATACGTATCTATTATACGGAGTGGTGCAAGCTCTTCATCACCATCTCCATAAGCTCTTCTCTCTCTCTCTCTCTCTCTCTCTCTCTTTCTCTCTCTCTCTCTCTCTCTCTTTATGTCTCTCAGAAAAAGGATACTCTCTCTCTACTTGCTTATTATCTTCTCTCTCGTTTCACGGTATACGCGCTCTCCGGAAGCTTTCCTAGCGGATACCTCTACGTAGCTCTCATCACCGCTCTCTTGCGGCAAATCAAGAAGCCTTTCGACAGCCGCTAATGAATTCTAAAGCATGGTGAGAAGCTCTAAACTCTATAGTCATCATCTCTCTCTCTCTCTCTCTCTCTCTCTCTCTCTCTCTCTCTCTCTCTCTCTCTCTCTCTCTCTATGTCGTTTTTTTGCGTAGTCACCCTCTCGGTGATTGTTGTCTCTCATACGAGTACATGTATGGATCAACCGAGTACATACAAAGTTGGCCCTTGACTACTTCATCATGTTTAACACGTTGATTTATGCATATGATGCGTTTATGGTCACGTATGTGCATAAAAAGCGCTTTTTGTTCCACGTCATAGAGGCAGTAGGAACACTGTTTTGGTCATAAATCACAAACCGTTATGAATCAGCCTGAACCCTTTATAGAAGAGATAAAATACATTGATTGGAAAATTTTATCTCTCTGGTGTTATGTGAAAAACACGCACGAGCTAAGAGATATGGTAAAGAAACAGTTTGCTGCCCACTACACAACCAAATTTTTTGACTCCAGGCTCCTTGGAGAACCACTATATAGATTCACCGGATGGGCAAACCCACTTAACCAATTGAAAATCTTGATGAAACTTGGTGATAAATGAATTTAGGTCTCCGTTATCACCTTGGGA
Organism: Adiantum capillus-veneris; assembly: GCF_014529385.1. Taxonomy (NCBI): domain Eukaryota; kingdom Viridiplantae; phylum Streptophyta; class Polypodiopsida; order Polypodiales; family Pteridaceae; genus Adiantum; species Adiantum capillus-veneris. Next base: position 5,167,218 of record NC_140950.1, on the reverse strand, counting down.
ATGGGAGTTATTAATCACTCTATAATTGGTTTACCTACACGTGTAGGAGTGCTACCAAGGGGGGTACCATATGATGTCGTGAGTTAATCAAGCCATTTTGATATGTTTTATGGTTTGTTTCGGTGAGCTGATTTAAATTATTAGATGGCCATAAACTTATGTGGGAGTATATGGTTAAACATTCTGAACCGCATAGGCAGATATGAATAAAGTGGCTTTCTTTTGGGGTTACCGTTTGTTGTGTGAGTGCCATTGGTCAAAGTGATGTGAAAGAGTGATAGCCTATATTGTGGAGCTGAACTTGATGCATTGGTTTGAGGCCAAATACTTTCAATTGCATGCTCCCAAAAATGTCAAAATTTTGTTTTTGCATATGTGTGAAGTTATCTTTTATGGTTGACCTAAAGGTCGGAGGTGTTTTGCATCTTGTTTATGGTGTTGGAATGTTATCATATGATGTTTGGGGACTCATGGATTGATGTGGATGCCTCATAAGCATGGTTATGACTGCTTTCCACCTTTCTAGGTCAAAACTAGCTCTATGAACTAGAGAGGTGAAGTACAGATGTGATGCATCAACTTTGTATGGTTGGATGCTGTCAAAATTGGGTTTTTATATCATGAGTAGTTGCTGGTCGGACTCTTGTTATGCATGGAAGAATCATTTCTTAAGGGTCACATGTGTATAGACTCCGATTGATTGCAGGAGATGTGTCAAACTCCAAGTGTGGGAGTTGGTTCAGTGTGATCATGATTTATGGTCAAGGGCTGAGTTCCTCATGAATTATGGTTGAAATTTTATGGTGGAAGCCGGTGTGGCTCATGTTTTTTTTTTTGTCAAGATTTGGTTATGCTGCTGAAAATTTTGCAGCCATGTTATGTCCTAAAGTGGTTATGGAGGATTGGTTGTGCCTCACCCAAGTTGGGTGGAGTGCTCGCTCGTGTGATGTGATTGGATTATGTTTTATGATTTTGGAAATTGGATCATGAAGTGAATTGGATGGTTTATGACAAATGTGTAAGGGTAGAGACTCTATACAATCTAACTGCTTGGAAAAGATTGTTTGTGCATCTGGGAAGTGCTATTGTGATTGGACTCATGTGTTATGTTTCTCATGGAAGCGTCGCTACAAGAATAGGATCAACTACATGCTTAGTCTTAGACTAAAGGATCATTGACCTGGGGCTTTGCGGGATTGGGGTGTTGCATGGGTCTTCTTCTTTTTGTTAGGCTCATCTACACGGTTAGTGCGTCAGGGGTTGAATGACCTACACGGCTAACGCGTCGGGGATTTTTCTTTGTCTTTGCCTAAACACCCGGTGCTGGGCATCGAAGAGGTGTGGTGCCTAAACTCATATTATTGGTGTTGATATCCTACCACCGGCTAGTACTTGGGATCCTTTCAGAGCTTGGGTTCATCGAGGGAGGCGAAGCGGCCTCAGCCTATGTCTGGCTCAGGTAGATTGGAGGTGTTCTGGTTTGCTTCCCACAAAGTGAAATTCTCTCTGTTCGTAGTAGAGCGGAAGTGGATGGGTGGACCGATCGATCCCTACACAGGGTTCGGTGCTCTGCTAGTTGTTATGTTATAAACTTTTTGATGTTATTATATACCCAGATTTTGTCATTGCATAAATACATGGTTGCCTGTTCCATTTAGATGGGCATATAAAGATTCTTTGTTGTCATCTTCTCATGTCTCTGTGCACTCTATTTCACCTTCCACTATATTCTCTCTCTCTCTCTCTCTCTCTCTCTCTCTCTCTCTCTCTCTCTTTTCGCAATGCGGTGTACACATATACTCACCCTCCACAATGTTATATTTTTCTTGAGTACGCTTTCATTCATAACAGCCATTCAAGGGTAGCACTAGTTGCTAGGTACCTCTAGATGTAGTCCGGCTCATGGACTAAACTCCATGCTTGGTTGGGTGCTGAGAACTCCTCCTCTACGCAAATGCTTCCGCAACTCTGATGTATATTGAAAATTGTATAAAAGTGTAAATTGTATATTTTGTGCATAGACCCGCGGGCGGGGTATCTCTCAATATAAGGGAACTAAGAAAACAGGGTGAGTCCTATGAAGGACCTAAAAATGCAAAGAAGATAGTGTAGCCGAACCAAGAGAAGAGCCTAGACCTACTTACATTGCAAACGACTTGACTGAAGTAGAAGAAGAGATTTTTCTAAGCTTACTGAAAGAGTACCGAGATATCTTTCCGTGTTATTATAAAGATCTTAAGGGTGTTGATCCAAAAATCTAGCAACATACCATACCTATGAGAGATGATGCTAAACCAAGTAGACAACGTCTATATACTTATAATGAAACATTTGCCAGAAAGATCAAAGAAGAGATAGAAAAGCTCAAGGAAGCTTGATTCATTTATGAAATTGAACACATAGATTGGGTATCTCCAATTGTGGTGGTACCCAAGAAAAATGGGAAATTAAGTGTGGTTCAATTTTAAAAAAGTGAATGCAGCCACCATTAGAGACAACTACCCTCTTCCTATCACCGAGCATGTTTTAGAACGAGTTGCAGGAAAAGAAGCTTACAGCTTTTTAGATGGCTTTTCAGGGTACAATCAACTTTTGGTTGATCCCAAAGATAAACATAAAACTGCCTTTGCAACTGAATGGGGTATTTTTTCCTATATGGATACGCCTTTTGGGTTAACTAATACTCCTTCCACCGTTCAAAGATTGGTGAGCCATGGTTTTAAAGAATATCTTCTAAATTTCTTGGAAGTATATATGGATGATTTATGTGTACATTCATCTATCCGGGCTGATCATTTTGAACGCCTCAAAAAGGTATTAAAAATCGTAGACTTTATAAAATATGCTTAAACCCTAAAAAGTGCACCTTATAGGCAAACAAGAAAAAATTCTTGGACATATACTATCCAAAAATGGCATAGCAACGGATATGGATAAAATTCATGTTATTGCTCAATTGGCGAGACGGACAACAGTCAAGGGGGTTCAAGCTTTCATGGGACATTGTGGATATTATAGACAATTCATCTACATGTATGAGATAATCGCAAAACCCATGTATAGCCTGATTACACTCTTTGTATGGACTGATGAATGTGAAGAATCCTTCATGAAGCTTAAGCAAGCTCTCACTTCAGCCCCAATATTGAAAGCACCATATTGGAATAAGATATTCCATATACATGTTGATGCTTCCAATTTTTGCCATTGGATGCATATTAGCTCAACCAGGAGATGACCAGGAGACGGAAAATTTGATTTTCCTATTTCATATACTAGTAGATAGATGAATGTGGCATAAAAGAATTATACAACCATTGAAAGGGAAGGATGAGGGACGATCTATGATATAAAAAAGTATAGACATTACCTATTAGCCAACAAATTTGTGTTCTTTGTGCCACCAAGATTTATTGTACTTGGTCAACAAGCCATGCAACACAAGAAGAATAGTGAGATGATTCATCATTTTTTTGGAAATTGATTTCACTGTAGTTGTAAAAAAGGGCACCACAACCAAAGAGCAATCATTTATCGAGAATTATTTCAGGAGAACTACCAAAAGGGGTAGATGATGATCTACCAGATGCATATCTGTTCTCCGTGGAAATGATCTCCCGCTGGTAAGAAGATATGGTTTCATTAATGACCATAGCTCAAGTGGATTCTCAAATACCACTTCCTATTACAATCGGATTAATTGGGCAATTGGCTATGTATCAATTACTTGCTGGAAGGTTATACAAAAGAAATTGGGATGGAATATTGCTTTTGTGTATTAATCTTGAGGAGAAAACCCAATACCTAAGTCAAATGCACATTACCATAGTAGGACTTCACTTTGCGGAAGATCAAACTATGCAACGGATCTTGAGACTTGGAGTATTTAGGCCAACCACGAGAAGTGATGTTCACTCATTTGTAAAAAGCTGTATTCAATGCTAGAAACAAGCACCCATACCTCATATGACATTATTTCAAGTTTCATTTGTGCCTAAATGGAGTAACTATCTAATTACTTACTTATCAAGCAGAAGATTTTAGGAGGATATGAGTACACGATGCCAAAGAGAAATTGAAACAGAAGCAAGAGACTATGCTCTTATTGGGAACCAATTGTATATAAAGAGGAAAGGATCAACATTTGCGTTTTTGTGCAAATGAAGACGAATATATACCCATTCTAGAACAAGCACATGCTGGATTAGCTGGAGGTCACTTTCTAGTAAAACCACCACTAGAGAAATTTTAATGGTATTCAAAAGGGATAAGAAGTCTTGCAGCGTTCTGGTTATATTCCTGTGTTAGATTACTCTAACTTCTCTTTATGTGAGCATTGCATCTATGGAAAACATACTAGGTTGACATCATTGCCTTTGGACAAGGAGCTAGAGAGTCCTCTAGATCTCGTTCATAGCAACTTGTGTGGACCTATGCCAGTCAAGTCTCTAGGGGGAATGTTATACTTCCTAACATTTATAGACAACTCTATTAGAAAGGTGTGGGTTTATCTCTTCACGCAGAAGAGCGACGTCTTTAGTGTCTTTCAAAAGTTCTTAGCATTGGTAGAGAACCAATTGGGTAGAAATCTCAAAGCTTTGCGCAGTGACAATGGAGGCGAGTACATCTCCTCCAAATTCAAGAACTTTTATAGTAAAAGAGGCATTAAAAGACAACTTCCACTCCTTACACACCCGCCCAAAGTGGTGTGGCTGAGAGAATGAATAGAACCGTTCACGAACATATCACTTCTATGTGTCTACGACCAACTTATCTCAAGAATTTTGGGGAGAAGCTGTTACAACGGCTGCTTACTTGATCAATCGGTCAACTAGTACACCACTAAAGTACAAAGTTCCTAAGGAGATCTGGATGGGCAAAGAGCTCAATTGTGACAAACTACATGTATTTGGGTGTGAGGCATTCTCACATGTGCCAAAAGCACTTAGACAAAAGATGGACCCCAAATCACACAAGTGCATCTTCATTGAATATGGTGTAGATGAAGAGATGGGATTTTTTCTCTAGCACTCGATATCTAAGAGGGTTATACGCAGCTCACAGGTGATATTCAACGAGACTAAGATGCATAAAAAGCTAATGAAAGACATTGAGTATTGCAGAGTACGGTTTGAGGATGTTTCCTCACCGCCAATTACACAGAATGTTGGATGTGCTAGTGATGCACCTTCCACTAGTACACACAGATGTTTCTCCACAGAGAGCGGAATCCAGCAGTTAGGCCCTTCGGAGATCTACTTGCACATCTCGTACAGCTGAGTGGTTTGAGCCAGGATTGGACTATTTGCTAGTCACTTATTGCGGTGAATCCACTTGCTACAAAGAGGCCATTCAAATGGGTGATAGCATGAAGTGGGAGGAGGCTATGCAATATGAGTATAACTCGATTTTAGCCAATGAAAACTTGGGAATTGATAGAGTTACCTGCAGGTAAACAAACATTGCCATGTAAATGGGTGTATAAGAAGAAGTATACCACAAATGATCGCGAGCCTAAGTATAAGGCAAGATTGGTTGCTGAAGGGTTCAAGCAAAAGAAAGACGTGGATTTCGATGAAATCTTTTCTCCATTGGTCAAGATGACTACATTGCATCTTGTGCTTGGTCTAGTAGCCATTGAGGACTTGGAATTGGTCCAAATGGATGTGAAAACAACGTTTCTTCATGAGGATCTTGAAGAGAATGTTTACATGAAACAACCAGAGGATTTTGTGATAAAGCCTAAGAAGCCGACACACACGGGTAGAACTATTGTGTAGACTCAAGAAATCTTTGTATGGATTAAAGCAAGGCTCAAGGAAATGGTACATCAAGTTTGATAAGTAAATTCAGCCTTAGGGTTACATAAGGAGCCAAGAGGATCACTTCTTGTATACAAAGAGGTTGAACGATGATTCCCTCATCATTCTCATTTTGTACGTGGATGATATGCTCATAGCCGGGAAGTCAAAAAATGCGATCGCACTTCTCAAGGATGCCTTAAGCAAACAGTTTGCTACGAAAGATTTGGGCGATGCACATCACTTTCTTGGTATGCGTATCAAGAGAGATCGTAAATGTGGTATACTTGAACTTTCGCAGGAAGAGTATATTCACAAGGTCTTGCAATGTTTTAATATGCAAGGGAAAAAGCATTGAGTACCCCAATGACATCATACAAAAAGAGCAAGCATGATTGTCCCAAATCGGATGCTGAAAAGGAAGCGATGGCAAAGGTGCCGGATTCTTCGGCAGTTGGCAATTTTATGTTCACCATGGTTAGCACACGGTCAGACATTGCATATGTAGTAGTAGGGGTCAACATGTTTACGGAAAATCCAGGCTGAAAGCATTAGGAGCCAGTGAAACACATCTTGAGATACGTCAAGGGCTCAACTAGCAAGTGCTTACGCTTTGGGAACAGTGATGCACGCTTTGGATACACTGATTCCGATTATGTGGGTTGTGTGGACACTAGGTTATCCACATCTGGCTATGTTTTCTTGTTCGCTAGAATGGCAGTTTCTTAGAGATCATGTGTCCAAAATTGCACTTCGTCTTCCATCACTGAGGTAGAGTATGTTACAGTTTCTAGTTTCAGTAGCTCTGTGGCTATCTCGTCTAGTGGGAGATTTTGGTATACACCAGACTCCAATGCAACATTGTGACAGTCAAAGTGCGATTGTGCTAGCAAAGAACCCCATGTTTCACTCCAAGTCAAAACACATAGAGGTCAGGTATCACGTGGTACGGGATATTTTGGCTAGCAAACGGATTGAGCTAGTCAAAGTTCACACGGATGAAAACCCAGTGGATGCTGTAACAAAGAGCCTAGCCTCAGAGCGGTTCGCACATTGCATAGAGATGATGGGCGTAGGGTGAAGCTAAAGTCATGCTTCATGGTTTTTTGTACATAGTAGACCCTACATTCTTTAGCCACTTGGACCACGTTGGCCTTCAAGTGGGAGTTTGTTGGGTTTTAGACCAAGTGGCCGGTGGCCATGGCCGGGCGCCCATTACATCTATAATTTGTTCATATAGCAAATAAGGACGAGAGAATTATTAATCTCTCTCATGCTCCACCCACAAATCTGCTCCTGCATCCTCTTCCCCCTTCTCCTTCCTTTTCTTGCACTCTCCATCCGTGCCCATCAGATCCTTGACCTCCCTTGGATTTGCCCTTCAAAGACCTCTTTTTTTTCCTCTTTCACCTTAAATAATCTCTTGATTTAAAAAGAAAGAAACCTTTGACATCTTTAAATCTTTTCTTGCGATGGTGGAGTTGTCAAAGAAGTCAACGATGAAGAAGCATAGAGCCATGGGGAGAATACACATGAGAGAGAAAGGGAGAGAGAGATACAGTTGAACCGACCAACCTTGGCAATGAATTGATGATAATACAATGGGGGATACGTGTGCTTATATAGTTTTGTAAATTTCCTACCCAGACTTTGACAAATAAGTGAAATAAATAGCTAAAAGCCAAAATAAGTATTGGGATCAAATTGGGCAGTTCACTTGAGATGCCATAACTTTAACACCCTCTGTATAGCTCATAGTAGACATATATAGTGAGCATCAATGGCCTTTTAGAAAATAAAACTATAGACCATACTATGTCCAAGAATCCCCATTCATGAAAACTGTGAACAAATTACATCCAAATACTCATAGATCATCATGTCTACTATTGGGCAAACAAAAATGGATTGGTGCACTCATCTATAGTGCTTTAGATACATCTGATTGATTCCCCACCAAATGCATGTGCCTTGAATTCCAACCCACGGGTTCAAACACCAAAAACTTGAACTCCAACACAAGGGTCCAAATTATTTATAGGCATCACTGCTTTGCCCCTCTTTGCCACTCACAAGCCTCACTCTGGCTGAAGCTAGTAGCAGCAAAATGGGCTTATGACTAGGAATCTGGGGTCATGGACACTGTGGTCACCTCCTTGTTGTGTGCCATGCCAATCTCCTCTATCAAATCTTTATCACCATTATCTCTATCCAGCTTGCCTTTGCCTTTGTATTTTTTGTGAGTTCTTGCTTTTGTCTTTAGCTTCAAACTCCCGAGCCAAAATAAGTTTTGTGTCACATTTATAACAACGATGTTGGACCTCATGGGTACCAAGGCAGCTATTGAGCATTGGTATTGTCATCCTTGTCAAGATTTCCTTTGCCTCTATCCTCTAGCGAACTCGTGCATTTTCTTTTGGCTTCACAATCTTGAGCCAAACAATTTCTCAATTTCCTTGAGAACTTTGGTCACCCGAGCATAGGCTGCTAAATAGGTGCTGGTTAATCCATTTTCCATAGTTGGTCATTCAAGGATGAAGATATGCACAAAAAGTCTTTATCATTTCCCGTGCCATCCTTGTTAAGCTTTCCTTTTTCTCTGTCCATTTGTGAGCTCTTGCCCTTGCCTTCGGATTTGCACTCCCGAGACAATTGGAGCTAGATCTTCAAGTGAGCCAAGGAAGCTAGCTAGGTACTTTTTAAAGCCAAGGTGATCAAACCAATCACCTTTGCCAATGGAGACCACCACAAGAACAACCTTAGAGGAGCTTTGAAAACAATTTCTAAAGGAAGGCTCTCCTCACACAGCACATCAAAACACTGCTTTGAGTAGAGTCTTTCCACACACAGTATATCAAAAAGCTATCTTGAACAAAGTCTTTGAACATACATCATATCAAAACGCTATCCCACAAAGAGCTCCCCGACCATAGCCTTTCAAGATTCTACCCTACAAACGCATCCTACACTGCATCATTTCAAAATGCACTGCCGAGAGGTCTTCTGTAGCCATCACCAATCTTCAATTCCATGAGCATATCAAAATACCATTTGCAAGTAGAGGGAGATTGTGGCCAAGCATTTCAAAATGCTCGTTGCCAGAGCCTTATCCTGCCAAGGAAGCTTCCAAAACACAGTCAAGTACGACATCAATTTTGCTTGTGTTTTAATATGCCGATTTTCTCTTCATCAAGATCTTCTCTATGAGGTTTCTCCTCCATTGCAATCAACAAGAACAAGGCTTTGATACCATGTCAAAGTCGGCAATGCAAAAGCATAGAGCAATGGGGAGAATACATGAGAGAGAGAAAGGGGGAGAGAGATATTGTTGAACCAACCAACCTTGGCAATGAGTTGATGATAATACAATGGGGGTTATGTGTGCTTTTATGAATACCTCTGTAAATTTCCATTTCTAGACTTTGATAAATAAGTGAAATAAATACCTAAAATCCAAAATAATTATTGGGATCACATTAGGCAGTTCACTTGAGATGCCATAACTTTAACAGGAGTCTCTCAAGTCAGGCTGCTCCATAGAGGAAGAGGCCATACTTTTGCTCTAATACCAATGAAACCTTAATTAGATTTATCTTTTTTAAGGCATTATAGACTCACCTTAGCATAGATTTCATTTTTGAGTGCATAGCCAAGCATCATTTCCACATACATATTCAAACTAGCATGCTTGAAACCAAAATTAAGGAGACGATCATTAACATGAGACGACACAAGATAAATGGATAAATTTTAGAACTCCCCCCCCCCCCCCCCCCCCAAAAAAAAAAAGAAGGCTTTTCAGTAGTCAGGCTGTTTGATCTCCTTGCAACAAAGAGATTGAGTATACATAGGATCATGGAGGCTAAGATCTCCATGATCCACACAACTTAGCAGTTTCCTTGACCATCATATGTCGTTATCCTCTTCTTTAAAGCAAGAAAGAATAAGAAGTATAAGTATATTGTAAAGAGAGGATTGCAATCCTTAGGGATTTGGTTATGATCTTGATAAGGAAAATCTCTTTAGCATAGTAGCACATGGAATACTAGTGGAGGTTCTTGATATTTCGGACAATCTTTGATAATTTCTTTTGATAGCCGCTTTAATCTTAGAATTGACTTTTAAATTATTCTATAAATTTGTAGAGCTTAAAAACAACTAATTTGATTTAGAAAAGTTTACAATCTAACCTCAAATGAGAAAGTCATTCCCGATCTAGTGGACTACTTTTTTCTCCCTTTTTAGAAGTGATAACTTTGAATTTCTAATTGAGAGGTTAAAGTGTCCAATGTATGAGAGCCTAAATATAGGGATTTAGTGTCTATTGGGATTTTTGAAGATACAAATGAATGTTTTAGTGCCTACGCCCCTTACTGAATTAGATGCCCTTCTGTCCAGTTTACTTTTCGTTCTCACACTCAATAAGCCATATTTTTTTATTTTGAGTCTCACAAAAATTTTGTGAGATCTTAGGAAACTATGCACTTATAAAGTGGCATTCATGTTTTGAAAATTCCTTAGCCATGAGCGCACTTCCTTGTATGCCTCATTGTCCTTTGATATGTGCTTTCTCTCTCTAGTGTAGCCGTTTTTGTCCCATAAAAATGCATAAGAACCCGTTTAGACTCAAAACATGATAACTTGATTAATAATAAACTGCTGACATACAATGCAATGATTGGGTTGAGGTTGGAAATTGTGTACAAGAGCTTGCTACTTATATAGTAGCTCATATGGCTAGATGAACCTCTCAAGGGTCACATGTACCTTTTCCCTAGGGTCAAGGGGCAAGAATGGCTCCATAAAATGTGGATCTCCACACCAAAATTGTGACCGCTTTCCGTCATGGCTTCTTTTCCTTGAATACCAATTGAAGTGAGTAAAAGCTCAATTTCTCCTTGTTGACTACCTCTGTAAACATGTCTGTAGGATTTTTACTTGTGTGCACCTTTCCTAGCTTTAGTTATCCCTCTTCCAAAAGAGTATGTATGAAGTGATATCTCACCTCAATGGCTGTTTCCTTGAGTGAAAGACTGAATTATTTGCAAGATGAATGGCGCTTTGATTGTCATTGTACAAGACACAATTGTCTTGCTTGTATCCAAGCTCCTCCAAGAATCTGTGAAGCCACATAATTTCTTTGCTTACCTCCGTCATTGCTACATATTCTGCTTCCATGGTAGAAAAGACCACTTTCTGTAGCTTTGAAGCCCAGCATATTGTTGTGCCTCCAACTATGAAGACTAGCCAGTAGTGCTCCTTTGAGTATCTTTGTCACCTACCATATCTACATCAGCATATCGTTGGAAGAAAAGATCAGTGCCTCCAAAATACAAAGCATTTATTGTTTTCCCTTTTAGATACCTAAGTATTCACTTCACAGATTGCTCACATGAATCTACTCACATCTCCCTGCATGTGCAATGTCTGGCCTTGTCTAGACCATAGCATACATTAGAGAACCTACCACTGTAACATATGGAGCTTTAGACATATAGGCTATCTCCTCTTGTGTCTTTGGACACATATCCTTGGTTAGTTTAAAGTGACTAGCCAAAGGTGTAGAATTCAATTTTTCATCTTGCATTGAAGACCTTTCTAGTACCTTCTTGACGTAATCCTCTTGAGATAGCTTTACTGTCTTCTTCGTCCTGTCCCTTGATATCTTCATACCGAGTATCCACTTTGCATCACCTAAATATTTCATTGAAAAATAATTAGACAACACCTCTTTTAGGTATTTGATATCCTGCATGTTAGCACTTGCAATCAACATGTCATCAACATACAACATTAGGATGATGAACTTTCCATCTCCCAAATTCTTTGTATAGACGCAATGATTTGAGTTGCATCTTTTAGATCCGTGATCTAGCATCCATTGATCAAACTTCAAGTACCACTATCTTGATGCTTGCTTTAGACCATACAAGCTCTTCTTTAATATGCAAACCATTTTCTCCTTACCCTTTACTTCATATCCCTTTGGTTGAAGCATGTAAATTTTCTTCTCTAAGTCACCGTGAGCGAATGCAGTATTTACATCCATTTGCTCAATATTTAAGTCATGAGTAGCCACAAGGCTTTAAGACAAGCCTAATTGAGTTCATTTTTACAACATGAGAAAATATTTCATTGAAGTCAATACATTTCTTCTGAGAAAACCCTTTCACCACAAGCCTGGACTTGTACCTTTTCTTCCTTTTCTAGGCTAAAAGGACTACTCTCTCTCATGAGAGGCACTCGTGTGTAACCGCCCTTGTGTAGACTAGTCCGAGTCAAATTCTCCTATGTGCCCATATGTGGCCGCCCTTGAGAAGACAAGTCCGCCGCTTAGAAATCGGCCACTGGCCATTGAATTCGACCACAAGCCACCGACCATTGACTTTCGGCCACTGGCCATTGGCCAATCGATTGGCCATTTTTCAACCACTTTTTGGCTCGCTATTTGGTCATAATATTCTGGCAAAAAGAGAATATTTTGGATTGGGAGTGAATTATTGGTTTTTTGGCGAGTGATTTTTTTAATGCACGATGGATTCTCCTCATAATGGGGGCCTTACAAACGTGCATTTTTAACACTAAAATTACAAGGGGTGAATCACGATCCATACTTAATAGGTAGTGGCTTGCAATGAACATGCCCATAATTTATGAGAGTTGCATTGTGATTGTGTAGCTTGTTTGCAACTAACACTTGATGAAAGAAGAGTAATCAAATGTGTAATTAGGGTAATTAACTAGAGAATTCTAATCGCATCAAGAGCTTTGATTAAATTATATCAACAAGACTACCATTTATCTTGGTAGCATTGATAATTACAATAGTAATTAGATAAAGAATAGATATATATATATATATATATATATATATATATAGAGAGAGAGAGAGAGAGAGAGAGAGAGAGAGAGAGAGAGAGAGAGAGAGAGAGTACTCAAAACATGATAACTTGATTAATGATAAACTGATGACATACAATGGAATTATTGGGTTGAGGTTGGAAAGTGTGTACAAGAGCTTGCTACTTATATAGTAGCTCATATGGCTAGATGCACCTCTCAAGGGTCACATGTAACTTTTCCTAAAAGTCTAGGGGAAACTCTCCAAAGGTAAAGAGTGGCTCCATAAAATGTGGAAAAACCATGCTGACTTGGATGACATTTGGGCTCTTGTGCAACTCATCTACCACATGTACTAAGCCATGTACCTTCACATACTTACTTGCTTACTGGATTTCTTACTATGCAAGAGATGGTTCTCACACCAGCTGTCGGTGTTAGGCCTAAGGCCACAAACCCAACACCAGTACCATGTCTTCAGTCATGTGTTCATGTGCATCATAGATGAATGTGTATGAGCAGTGGATTCATGGATAAAGATATTGAGGTTGATCATTCCCAAAGCTGGAGAAAATTCCTTGTGACACGCCTTCACTTTAGCTCTGGAATACTCCAAGGGTTGGGTAGTCACCTTCATGATTCTTGCACTTTTATACCTAAAGCCTTGACCTTAACTCCATCCTTCAAGGTGACTATAATTCTCATTTCAAGACCATCTTGCCATTCATCACCTGTTTTGACCTCAACCTCTGCTAAGGCCTGAGTGAAACGTAGGGCCTGAACCTATAGCATGCTGACTGGCATGGTTTCTAGGATTGGTCATGTTGCTACTTTTGTTTTCAATACTCAAATGTGAGCCTCCTCTTGAGCCTCTTCAATGACATGTTGGCATCTAATCTTGTGTTCTTTTGTGCATGCATTCTTCTAAAAGGTCACTGGTCATTGGCAAATTATATTTTTGCAAACGACATCCACTTATCCAATTGTCTATGATTTCTCCATCTAAGGTGGCTAGCTTAACAGCCCCGCTGGGTGAGACACTCTCAGTTACAAATGGATCATACCCATTTTTCTTGAATTTTGGGATGTCTTATTTCAGGGAAGAAATCAATGTCCCTAGTATGAGCTTGTCAAAACCTGATGTCCCTAGTCCAAAAGGAAGAGAAAATTCTACAAAACAAGCTAACCATAGTATAATCCAATGGCCAGTGCAAAATCACCTAGAAATCCCAAATTATCCGAATGCTTTAACAAAACAGGGGTTTAGTATTGAAGTATTAGTCAAAGCTAGATCCCAAATCACACCAAGCAGTGCATGCCAGCCCTATATAGGTTATCAAAAGGACAATTTTCAATAACATATGGCAAAAAGCCAATGCATAGTGTACAACTTAGGTTCTCCATGAGTTAGAGCCAATCAAGTAGTATTAAGTTAAAGCCAAAGCAGAGATAATTCTTAATAGTCAACAACTCAGGAGTGCCAAAGTCTTCATACCGCTGATATTTTGTAAGTCATTTAATATGAGAGCGACCTACCCTAGCCAAGAAAGTTCATATGAGCAACATCTTAAGAAGACCCCATTAGATCAAGTACTCAAGCTCTGGTAAAAGATCCATACCTAATTTATTATATACTAGCGTATAAACCAATACAACTACCAAATATCAAGTCACGACTACTACTGCTCAAAATTCAATAAACACCAGTAACCGCTTGAGAGGGTGAACCATGCTCGTAGGTCTCAATAAATCATACCAAGGCCCGATAGCAGCAATCTTCCCGAGGCCATCCAAATAGAGTAAGCAAGTAGAAGGCCATCACATATTTAGGTCATGGCAAACCCCTAGTATAAACATTAGTACTAGAGAAGTTCTCCCTAGATTTTCAGTACTAACACTACATCCCAAGTAATGCGCATTTTTAGCATTTACCGATATGCCAAAAAAAAGCAATATCAATAGAACAAAACATCATTCAGCCTACAGCCCAGCACCCAAAAGGGTCTCAAAAACCTCAGTTTAGGGTCCTAATGCAAGAACCAAGCCCTAGCATACTTCAAGTCTCCACATAACGAGTGAGCCATACAAATTTTACCAACACTTTCATTGTACAATATCCATCTTTTAGTAATTTCCATTCTGATGTATGAACATATGATGTGTATATCACCCAAGCTAAAAACCATAAAGCACATATGAGGAGAACCAGTGTGTTTAGACAATATGGTAGAGCCCTTTTTAGTTCAAGCTAGATAATCAACTAAGAAATAACCCTCTAGCCCAAGGCAATGATCTTGAAGCCACTTTAACTCATTTCATCATTCACAGAGTATCAAGAAAAGTCACTCAGTCAGATCAATGAAACCAACCACTTAAAGCATCAACCCAATCATATAGCTTGAGCAAGAAAAAATACAAAAGCACCATAAAAACTTAGTAGCACATGAATATAGACAACTAGGAACCAAGAACATATTGTTTCTTAATCTTGAATCAGGTTTTAAACAGCAACCTGTAGGAATAGGCGTCCGCCACACAGTCTATGTTGAGAGTAGAGTGCTAAAGTTGCATGTCTCCAAACATAATCACCATACCTTGAAATTACTCAAACTCTCTCTCTCTCTCTCTCTCTCTCTCTCTCTCTCTCTCTCTCTCTCTCTCTCTCTCTCTCTCTCTCTCTCTAAAGCAAGACAGAAAGCTTAAGTAACCAAAGTCTAAGTGAGTGGTTGAATCCATCACCTTAAAATAGGAAGGGGCAATAAGACAAGTCACCATCCTCCTCCTTTCATAGCTAGTGAGTGATTAGGTCATATGAGTAAACCCAGTTGCTTAAGTAAATGCACCTGTAAGGATATATCGAGCAGGATACTAGGCAATAAGTGCTACAAACCAAAGGATCTGCAAGGGAATGCATTTTTATGTACTTACTACATGAGAGTGGGTGTGCAATCAATCAAGGCAAATCCTATATAGCCCAGCGCCATGTATGTCGTACATGCAGTATTGAGCCAAGCACTAGGATCAAAGCAAAAATGTAAAATGCAAGAGGAAAGCACATAGAGGCTAAGAGAAAGGGAGAGAAGGCTCTTTTAATTATGAAAATAGTCCAAAATGATGACGTTAAAGCATTAGAGGCGATACGAATTTACCTTTCATGTTGGTGTTAATAGTTTATTGTAGGAGGGGAGGAGGGTATTACAACAGTGATGCGCCTATAGTGCAGAGGAACAAGGGCGACAAACAGGTTGCATAGCCTTGCAAGGAGGGCGGTGCAAATTAAACTAAGTGGCAGGACCATTACAGATGCCCAACATTTATAAAAAATGAAGTAAAAGGGGAGCGTTATTAATGTATTGAGAATTTTATCAAGGGGCTAATCCCACTGGCCAAGCAACCCTTAGGGGTTAGAGTGTGAAGCAAGACGTCCCAATTAAGAGGTCAAAAATCTTAAAGCTTTAAAATCATGATCAAAGCATTTCAGGACCACTCCATCCAGAGGTAGAAAGTGCCAGGTAGAGACTTATGGTAATCCCCGACCGATACATCCAAAGAGGAGATTACAAGGCAAGGGATTATGGTGAACATCCCAAGACATTATATAAATTCATTAGCTTCCTCATGCCCATTTCTTAGAAAATTATGGTTAAAATTTTTTTTCCCTCCCATCCACCATTTTTGACTTAGTAATGCGGGAAGACTAATATAATATATTGTTAATAAGATTTTGGATTTGACATGATGCAGAAATACATCATGCCTCCTAGAGGAAATGGAGTTCTTGCTAATGCCAATGATTGAGAAATAGGATAATCAGTTTAGCATATATCTATAGAAGGTTTTAGGCTTATTCACTTGTTATCCGTGTCGAGGTAAGGACACCTCAAATTTTTCAAGTGTGGGAGGATGTAAGATCCCCAATTTTTGGGTCTCTTTTAAAAAGAAGAAAAATAACTTTCAATATCTATTTCGTCAAATTTTGGTTGACAATATTGAAATGTCATAACTATGTCGGGATGTTACGGTGTGGTGTAGTTTAGCTACGATTCTCATTAGTTGGTTAGATATCGTTTGGATGGTCAAATTTAATGTAAAAATTGAATGGTAAGTGGGAGAGTTGACCACCAAGAAAGCAAAGGCTTGTTTTTAGGAAAGAAAGAGTCTTTTTTCTTTAAAAGGGGAGGAGGAGCTTAGTTTAGGACTCTTTTCTTGGAAGCCAAGCTTCTACTTAGAGTCTCTAAATCGTGCGTCGAAATCCGTGTCCTAAAAAAAATAATTTTTTAAAAATAATAATAATAAATAAATATTTTAAAAAAGCTACGAACATGCGCGAACTTGTCTCTCCTTGCCTCACTCTATTCTTAGCTAGTGCTTTTGGCCTTGAGAGCCTATATAAAGACCTCTCTTCTTTCACTTGGGAAGGATAGATACACTCTCAGACGCGGAAGTTCTCTTGCCTTGATGTCACAATTACTTATCTATTATACGGAGTAGTGCGATCTCTTCATCACCATCTCCATAAAACTCTTCTCTCTCGTGAAGAAGAAGAAGAAGGATACCCTCTCTCTATTTTGCTTATTATCTTCTCTCTCGTTTCACGGTGTACGCGCTCTCTGGAAGTTTTCGTGGCGAATACCTCTACGTAGCTTTCATCACCACTCTCTTGCGGCAAAGCAAGAAGCCTTTCGACAACCCCAAATCAATTCGAAAGTACGGTGAGAAATTATAAACTCCATAGTCATCATCTCTCTCTATGTCGTTTTTCCTGCGTAGTCACCCTCTCGGTGATTGTTTTTTCGTATACGAGTGCATGTATGGATTAACCAAGTACATACGAGGTTGCCTCATGATTGTTTCATCATGCTTCACACGTTGATTTATGCACATGATGCGTTATGGTCACACACGTGCATAAAGAAGCGCTTTTCGTTTCACGTCATAAAAGCGGTAGGAATACTGTTTTGGTCATAAATCACAAACCGTTATGAATCAACCCGAACCCTTTATGCCATAGATAAAACACATCATTTAAAACATTTTCTCTCTTATGTGTCATGTGAAAAACACGCACGAGTTAAGAGATATGGTCAAAAAACAGATTGCTGCCTACTACACAAACAAAATTTTTGACTCCAGGCTCCTTGGAGAACTACTATATAGATTCACCGGATGGGCAAACCCACTTAACCAATCAAAAGCTTGATAAAACTCGATGATAAATAAATTTAGGTTTCCATTATCACTTCGTGAATGCAAGTTATTAATCACTCTATTATCAGTTTTACCCACACGCGTATGAGTGCTATCAAAGAGGGATACCATATGACGTCGTGAGTTAACCGAGCCGTTTTGATATGTTTTATGATTTGTTTTGGTGAGTTGATTTCAATTATTATATGGCCCTAAACTTACATGAGAGTATATGGTTAAACATTCCGAACCGCATAGACGGATATAAATAAAGTGACTTTCTTTTAGGGTTACCGTTTGTTGTGTGTGTATCATATGGTCAAAGTGACATGATGGAGTGATAGTCTATATCATGGAGCTGAACTTGATGCATTGGTTTGAGGTCAAAAACTTTCATTTGCATGTTTTACATGCTCCCGAAAATGTCAGAAAGTTGTTTTGCATATGTGTGAAATTATGGTTTATGGTTGACCTAAAGGTCATAGTTGTTTTGCATCATGTTTATGGTGTTGGAATGTTATTATATGATGTATGGGAACTCATGGTTTGACATGGATGCCTCATATGCATGGTTATGATTGCTTTCCATCTTTCTAGGTTAAAACTAGCTATATGTGTTGGAGTGATGAAGTGCAGATGTGATGCATCGACTTTGCATGGTTGGATGTTGTCAAAATTGGATTTTTATATCATGATTAGTCACTGGTCCGACTCTTTTTATGCATGAAAGAATCACATTTTAAGGGTCACATGTGTGTAGACTCCGATTGATTGCAAGGGATGTGTCAAACTCCAAGTGTGGGAGTTGGTTCAGTGTGATTATGATTTATGGCTATGGCTGAGATTCCCTCATGGATTATGGTTGATATTTCATGGTGGAATCCGGTGTGGCTTATGGTTTTTTTTTCTGGATTGAGTTATGCTGCCGAAATTTTTGCAGCCATGTTATGTTCTAAAGTGGTTATGCAGGATTGGTCGTGCCTCACCCAAGTAGGGTGGAGAGCTCACCCGTGTGATGTGATTGGATTATGGTTTATGGTTTATGGTTTTTGGATTGGATCATGAAATGATTAAGATGGTTTATGTTAGACGTGTAAGGGTAGAGACCCTGTATAATTTAATTGTTTGGAAAAGGAATTGTTTGTGTATTTGGGAAGTGCTATTGTGATCGGACTCATGTGTTATGTTTCTCATGACAGCATCGTTACAAGACTAGGATCACCTACATTGCTTAGCCTTAGACTAAACGGTCGCTGACATGGGGCTTTGCTGGATCAGGGGTTTGTCTAGGTCTTCTTTCTTTTTGTTAGGCTCATCTGCACGATTAGTGCGTCGGGGGTTGAATGACCTACACAGCTAACGCATCGGGGATCTTGCCTTGGCTTGGCCTAAACACCCGATGCTGGGCATCGAAGAGACATGGCGCCTAAATTGCTATGGTTGGTGTTGATACCCTACCACCTACTGGTATTTGGGATCCTTTCAGAGCCTGGGTCATGGAGGGAGGCGAAGCGGCCTCACCTATGTTCTGGCTCGCTCCCGACGAAGTGAAATTCTCTGTCCGTAGTAGAGCGGAAGTGGATGGGTGGACGGGTCGATCCCTACACAGCGTGCGGTGCTCTGCTACTTATTTTGTCATAAACCTTTTGATGTTATGGTATACCCAGATTTTGTCATTGCATTAATACATGGTTGCATGTTCCATTTAGATGGGCATTTAAAGATTCTCTGTTGTCAATTTCTCATGTCTCTGTGCACTCTATTTCACCCTCCACTATATTCTCTCTCTCTCTCTCTTCCCACAACGCGGTGTACACATATATTCACCCTCCACAATGTTATATTTTTTCTTGAGTACACTTTCATTCATAACACCCATTCAGAGGTAGCACTAGTCACTAGGTACCTCTAGATGAAGTCCGGTTCATGGCCTAAACTCCATGCTTGGTCGGACGCTAAGAACTCCTCCCCTATACAAATGCTTCCGCAACTCTGATGTATATTGAAAATTGTGTAAATGTGTAAATTATATATTCTGTGCATAGACCCCTGGGGAGGGGTATCTCTTATCAGTGCCTTGCAAATTGTGCAAACATACACAACACGATTGGATGGGACACACCGGATGTATTTCCAAAAGAATCTGCTTTCTTCGATGACTACTTTGGGCACAAGAAGGCAATCGTTCATACCAAAATGGAGGTACCTGTAACAAACAAATCTCTTACTCAAGAATGGTATGACTCACACGTCAACGAAGAGATGTTCCAGCCAAAGATCACAAAGGATTATCGGAATCACCCATCCGACATACTCAAGGAATGGGACAACTATACTCCATTGGTGGAAGGATGTCACAATGGATATTACAGAATGCATTATGTCAGAGCCATTAGGATTTATTAGAAACTTTCGAGACACTTTGTAGATTTTTTGGAAACCCAAAGTTTTGTGATATAGATATTGGATTAATTTATTCGTTATTCTTTCTTCTAATTCTCTCTCATCTCATCTTTAACTGTCTATTCTATTTGGTTTAAGGACTTTGACCGGATTAGAATATTTTACTAAGTGTGACCTTGGTTGATATGGTGTAGTAAGTTACCATGTCTCCTAGAGGAAATGTGGTTGCTGCTAACGCAAACGCACCTAATGTTCCTCAACACACCATCATCAATAGAGACATTGATGTTATGCTTCGCAAGTCTCAACCTTGAAATTTTAGCAGGGAAGGCAAAGATGTAGGCAAAGTTCTTAAATATTGGATTGAGCGCATGGATGACTACTTTGATTTGGCTCATACGTCAGCAATAAACAAAGCTATCAATGCTAAGTTCAAACTAGAGAAAACAGCCAAGCGTTGGGGGAGAGACCATTGCACAAAAAACAATGTTGATCCTCATGTTGCAACTTGGGATTACCTTAAAACCCAGCTCAAGAAGAACTATTAGAACAAAGTCTATCATTCAGACCGTATGAATGAGTTTCTTGGCTGTACTCAAGGAATCAGAGATCTGGAATCATAGTATCAACATTTCTTAATCCTTGTCAAGTATGCTCCACAGCAGGGATGACCCAAGAGATGAAGGTAGCCCGATTTGTGTCAGGGTTACATAATCCTATGAAGACTAGACTCCAGAGTCTTCGTCTTACCAATTTTGCAAATGTCATTGATGCAGGAAACCTATCAAAATAGACTTTTCTACTACCAGAAGGAGGAAAACCAAAACTATTCCTATTTGTGAAATCAAAAGGCCTCGTCCCGAGGAGGAACAAAGGTCTAGAAATCCACAGTAAAGGAGAGAGAACTTATTACGTATGAAAGCTAGACAGGATCATTTGTGCTACACTTGTCTTTATCATGGTCATCAATCCAAGGATTGTCCATTTAACAATTCAAGCTTCACAGGATTGGTGGACAATTATGAATATAAAAACTTCAATCCGAATCGGAACTTCAAAAGTAATACCCCGACTTAAGATCAATTTTTGTGAAGATAAAAGATCCATATAATTGGTCAAGTAGTTCATCAATCCTTGGTATTGCATACTTATTCTTGACTGTTACCTGGTTCAATCCACGATAATCAATACAAAGACGTAGAGTACCATCCTTCTTTTGATTAAAGAGAACAGGAATACTCCATGGAGAAACGATGGGTCGAATGAAGCCTTGTTCAAGGAGTTGAGTTAATTGCTCCTTGAGTTCCGCAGATTCAGGTACTGACATTTTGTAAGGTCTACGGGCAACTGGTTGAGCTCCTAGAGTAAGCTCTATTGCATGATCAACATCATGCTTTGGTGGTAACCGTGAAAGTTCTTTGAGAAATACATCATCAAATTCTGTTATCCATTTGGGTTCATGTGAATCTATCTTCTTCTCCTTAGGGTGAAGCTTTACTGCGTAAATCCTTTCATTCTTCCTACAACTCTTTACAAGTTTGGTAAAGTTCATTAGTCCGAGCTTAGGCTTTCCCCGTCTCCCAGTAACTGTAATCCTAGGGTTATTGTCATTTTCGAAAGTCAATGAAGCGTCTTTACAATGTATGTGAGCATCATTAGCTTTAAGCCAATCCATTCTTGGAATTGCATTGTAGATTCCTATGGGTAAGACTCTGAAGTTTACAGAAGTATTATGACCATCCAAAACAAAATTTAAGTTACCCACTGAAGTAGAAGAGTTAACCTTCCTACATGTAGCAAATTTATTTGTAAGGTGTGTATCAGGGTGTTCAGGCAAAATGAGGTTTCTGATGCACTTAGGAGATATGAAAGAATGTGTATTTCCCCATATTAAATGATCATTTTAACATGAGAAAATAATTCGAGAGAATTAGATATTAGTTTTTATGACATTACCTCTCTCTTCAAATCATAGTTGTCCTTGACTATGAAATAGAGAAGATAAAGCCTAGTCATTAGTCCATTTGCTAGCGGGTAGAGGATCCCTATTTCACCCTATGACACTGTTCCAAAATGGATGACTAGTGGATTTGGTGCTTGAGAGCTTAGCTACCGCAAGCATGTCTGCACATTAGTCCATATCAATCTTCCATAGTAGAGTGACAAACTCTACTTGTTGGTGTTCGGGAGACGTCGTCTCCACAAACATGATCCTAAGCATGCATACTTTTTAACATTTGTGCACAATAAAGAAAAAGAGAGTCTTATAAGACAAAACTTTGTTCATTTATACATATTTATGTTTGCTTACTCTAGGGAATCATTTTAAGCATTGACAAGGTTTAAGTTATCCTTTAATTGTATTCCTTGCATCCATCTAGCATCTTCAAAAGGATAATTTTTAAACTTGATAAGATATCTTCGGATAGTCTTACTGCCTCTCAATACCCTGTCTTTGTGTTGGAGAATGGACTCCAGTTGCAACATCTCTTCTTGGTCCTCGATCTCCGGTGGGTCTTCAATGGTTGCTTCTTGAGGTGGCTCTCCTTTGTAAGGCTTTAGTAGGCTCACGTGGAAAGCATTGTGTATGAGCCAATGGTTGGGCAACTTGAGCTAATTGGCCATCTCATTGATCGGCCTAAGAAATTGAAAGGGACCATAGTACCTTTTTGCTAACTTAGCATAGTACTTTTGATGTCCCGTAGGATTCTTGTCCATCGTGTACCTTAATCAAGCCTTGGGAAACTTAAGCAAGACCCAATGATTTTGTTTAAAGGCTTGAGCTCTTCTGTGCTTATCAACAACATCCTTTTGCCTTTGCTGAGAGATGGATATAGCATCCTTAATCTTTTGGAAGATTCTTGTAGGGCATCGACTATATTCATCTGCAGCAAAGATCTTCCAATGTACCTTGAGTAGCATGGGACATTTTGATCTTCCCTCTATTACCTCAAAAGGTGCTTTTCCCGTGGAAGTATGTACAATGTTATTGTAAGCATACTTCACTAAAGGTAAGTACTTCTCTCATTGGGATTTTTGATCTACTTCTGTGACATAAGCTTTTAGTAGATTAAGAATTGTTAGGTTAGCTATTTCACTTTGGCCATCCGTTTGCGGGTGATAGTCTAAAGAGAAATTTAGCCTTGTACCTAAATTCTCAGAGAGACCCTTCCGGAAATTACTGGTCATTCTAGGATCTCTATTCGACACTATGGACATTGGCAAGCCGTGGTACTTGAAGATTTGTGATATAAAGAGGGTTGCCATTTGATGGGCCTTGATAGTCTTTTTAACAGGTATGAAATGTGCTTGTTTGCTAAACTTGTCCACTATCGTCCATATTCATGTATTCCCATGGATAGACTTGGGCAATCCAAAGATAAAATCCATGGATATGCTCTCCCATGATGAATTAGGGATCAGCAAAGGTTGAAGCAATCCAGGTTGCTTCCCTCTATCAAACTTCGTCTTTTGGCATACCACACATTTTGAAACATACTCTTGTATGTTTGTTTTCATGGCAAGCCAATAGAAGTATGTTTCTATCCCTTTTAGGGTAGACTGAATCCCTATATGCCCCGCATAAGGAGGAGCATGAGATTCATACATTACTTTCTCATGTAGTGAGTTAGTAACGCATAGTTTGTTGCCATAGAGAAGATAACCATCTTGTAAGGTAAATGGTTCTTCCTTCTTCCCTAGTGCAAGGGCTCAAATCGCATCTTTAAAATTGGGATCGATAGCGTACTCATCTATCATAGAAGATAGATCATTGTGAGTTGCTATGGATACTGCATTCACTCTCGGTCATCTTGAGAGTGCATCGGCTACTTGATTATGCTTGCCAACAATGTGAGCAATATGAAAATGGAATTGCGAAAGGAAATTTGCCCACCTCGTTTGTTTGTCGGAGAGCTTGGTCTACTCATGAAGTACTTAAGGCTTTGGTGATCTATTCATAGAATGAAATGAGTCCCCAATAAATAGTGCTTCCACGAGTCTAGAGTATGTAGAACTGCTAAGAGTTCCTTCTCATATATATGTAGAGCTTGCTCAACAGGGTCAAGCCTTCGACTTTCATAGGCTATGGAGTGCCCCTCTTGGAGTAAAACAACTCCAAGGCAATCACCATAGGCGTCACATTGGACCTCAAATGGCTTTGAGAGATTCGGCAATGTAAGCACAGGTTGACAGATAAGCTTCTCTTTAAGCTTTTTGAAAGCATTGTTCTCCTTGGTGGACCATATATACCTAATGTTTTTCCTTGTTAGGTCATGTAATGGTCTCGTGATTTGTGAGAACTTTTCTATGAAGCGTCTATAGTATGCACACATACCTATAAAGCTTCTTAGTTCATGTAGATTCCTTGGATTGGGCCATCCTTTTATTACCTCTAGCTTTGATGGAACCATTTGGATGCCATCTTGGGAGATAATGTGACCTAAATATTGAACTCTTGTAAGAAGTAAAGTACGTAGTAATTGTCTCATCAACATGAGACTCTGCCTCGGCTTAGGAACATAAACACGTTAAAAACTTAAAAGTGTATATGATGAACCATTGGGCAATGACATACATACATGTCTTGTTACTGCACTATCAAGCACCAAGCCATCGATCAAGTGCATTGGACCAAGACTCCCACTAGAGAAAGTGCTAAAGCACTCACGAGAGGTGTGTTGTGGAAAACCACATCATTATCCAGTAACCAACGGGAATAAGTGTCACTTGTGTTAGACATGTAAGCAAGAGGAACGTTAGAGGTAAACACAACATCACCATCACTAGCATACAGATCCACCTCTCTAGCTTGTGTCAGAACCGTCTCTATCATGCACATATCGTTGCCGTTGTGTCATACGTCAGAAGCAACATTGCCTAATGTTTCCCGTATGCCACAATGCCAACACTATGCATAAGCCTATAAGAACAAGACCGCACTCTCTCATGAGTTTTCACTATCAACTTATCACACATAATGTAAAAAGATGTCAAATCAATGAATAACACATATGCATCAAAACTGTATGGTGATAAAACCAAAAATATGGCGAGAAATCTTGGGAAAAATTTGGTAGTCTCTCCTATAAACTGAGCAAAATCTCAACCACAAACCACATCAAAGATGCCAAAGTGGGAGATTACATCGACCACTACACAGCCATATACTTGATCAGCACATCAATCCGATGCTCTCATATGCAACTTGTAGCTCAAGGTAGGTCTACCAAGAAATCATACACAAAACAATGATTAAAAGCCTCGACTAAACCAGCCAAAAACCATGCATAAGCAAAAATCTTGACCATAAATTGCTTCAAAGATGCCAAAAAGGGAGATCATCTTGATCACGACACAGCCATAAACTTGATCGATGCATCAATCCAATGCTTGCATATGTAACCTGTAGCTCAATGTAGGTCTACCAAAGAAATCATACAAAAACAATGTCCAAAATCCTCTGCTAAACCAAGCAAAACCCATGCATAAGCAAGGGTAAAGAGATAATGCAAACTCAAGCAGTATCATTGTAAGCTAGTAACACTAAACTTGGGGATAAACAACTCTCACAAGAGCATAAAACACATTAGTATTTACATAAGTAGTGATCAAGCACAATGCTCAAAATGCACCCCACAAAACTACTTGCAAAATGTGACAATTGCGTGTAAACTATACCTGTAACCTATGGAACTAGAATCTATGATATCTTTGTACATGTAGCCACATTGAGCCTACAACAATCTCACTTATGAGAGTGGATACAAGAACACAAATCCATATCTAAAGGTGACAAAATCTGTCAAAGTGAGAGTCAAAACTCAATCACTATCAGGGTGGGAGTAAAAATTGACCACTATACCATTAGAGAGTACATTTGTAGATATATAAGTTATTACAAGAATCTGGGAAAAATCAGACCAAGTTTCCTATATAATTCGAGCAAAATCTCAGCCAATCAAATTGGCATACCAAAGCACAAATGAAGCCAAAGTAGGCTACACATATACACAGAGTCTTGGTCTTTCATCCATAGATGTCATACATCATGCTAAAACCATGACCCAAAAGCTCTCTAAAACCATGAAGAGAACTAAGACAGCTTGTAGAGAATACCAAAGCACATAAACCTGTATTCGGACACTCAGTGTCTCATCAACAAATCCATATAATCATACATAACATTCTTACTACCGAACAAGTGATTATCTAGACGAATCCTATTCAAAAAACATGTATCCGTGAACCTGTCACCTTTGAGCTATCAAAAGCTCTATCAATATCCACATATGCCATCATTGGAATCCGCTGACGGAAAGTGCTCTTTGAAACTTCCATACAGTCAATACATGCACACAAAATCATGTGCTACACAAATCTGCACTCCAAGAGTGCTACAAAGTGTCTCTCTGAATCCCCAAGAAAATAGCACCACTTGTAGTATCAACGAGTTGTCTATGCCTTGGTTGGAGAGATGTTGATCAATCCGTGTTCCAATGCTCTCCACCTGTAACGATGATGTAGGATCTCCACCTCCAAGTGATGTGCTCAAGAAACCGATCTCTCAAGAGACTTGAAAGCGGGTTCAAAGAGAGCCAAAGTTTGCTCTCTCTCTCTCTCTCTCTCTCTCTCTCTCTCTCTCTCTCTCTCTCTCTCTCTCTCTCTCTCTCTCTCTCTCTCTCTCTCTCTCATTCCTATGTCTATTTATGTGAATGTATGCTTTGAGAGCACACATTCACCTCTCTCTTTCTTTACACTTTCATCGACACTGTGTGTGTGTGTGTGTGTGTGTGCACGCACACATGTGTGCGTGTGTGTGTATTTGTTGAGAGCACACACACTCCCTTCCTCTTTTCTGCATTTTTGTGCTTTTTTTTATATAAAAAAAAGCAGTTTGTGTGTTTTAAATTTAATATGCATGCACTCTAAATCAGATGACAGTTTCTTCTACTTTCTGCCCTTGCGTGCAATAACTTTTGGAATTGAAGCTTCCTAGATCAAGTTATGAGCAAAATACTAGACTACTGTCAAGCTACTAGAATCTAAGTGACTTGCTTCTCTCTGTCTTTGAGCTCATAGAAAACTTAATCGCTCTCCCCTTATGGCTGGTCAAGTGCAAGCTCTTGCCACCTCTAAGGGCCAAGCTTGTCGTGAGAACTAGGCCCAAGGTTGAGGGGCTTGAGGTGGCACAAAATTCAAAGCAAATCCCTACTGAGGGGGCGAGCCATGCAAGAGGGGGGGTGGTTGCTTGACCACTCTCTCTCTCCCAAAGGGCACCCCTTGCCCAAGAGGCAAATAGGAAACATGTCAAGCCCGTAGCTAGGTTACCCTCACGGTGTGCTTAAAGCCTATTGGTTGGCCTTCCAAGGAATCCAATGATAATTTAGTGGATTTAATAAATTGTTTTAGCATTTATCAAGCCCTCTCTCTCAAAGGGGAAAGGGGGACACTTGTCCCAAGGCTACCCTTGTTGCTTGGTATGACTCTTGCTTTTGATTGGCTAGGCCTGGAGGGTTCAATGAGCTTCAAGCATGAGCTACAAGGGGGGGTCGACCAAAGAAATTAGGGGACCTGCTTAAGGGGTATACTCTCCCACACACACACACACTCATTGTGTATTGTGCAAAGTACAAGAGCTCCCTCTGCTTCTCCAAGCAAGTAGAGAGGTTGAGAGCCTACACCAACACTCTTGGCTATGGAATGCAAATCCAACCAAGAGCCATGCTTCAATGCTTAAGCTTGCGATCTTCCCCATCTCCATTACTATGCTATTATGTATGCTAGCAAGAAGATTGATGATAAGTGAGGAACTAGGTCTTTCTCCTATGAAATATTTTTTCTTCCTCTTCCCTATCCTCATTCCCTGCTAGCTCTCTCCACCTTTGAAGGTGTTTGAGGTCTTGGGATTGAGGCTTGGGATAGTTAATGCTTTCCACAAAGTTTATGTTATGATCGTGATGCATGAAGCTTTCCATCTTCATTGCATCACCTGAGTCACAAGGAACACAAAGATTGTATTGTAACAATACAAATGCCTATTGGAGGGGACCGCTCCACATAAATCCAGTCCTCAATTGTTGTCATCTTCTCTAAACTCTCTCTCTTGCAAAAGTAACGTTCATGCCAAGTTAACTAAACGCTATGTTAATGTTGCTCCCGTCAATTATGTTCACCCTATGCTCACAAAGTAATTTCACAAAAGTACTCTCTCTAATTTCCGCTACTCTCAAGTTACTAGGCCAATTCCATTACATTGGTATCAGCGCATTTGGTTTCTCTTTTCTTGCTTAAGAAGAGAGGTCCTTAAGTAGCCTATAAATGGTTGACTTTGTTAATTATATTAGGGTAAGTGGGACTAGGATCTATTATCGATTTTGTTGAGCCCACTATGTGGGATATGGTGCACACCTCGGGAGCTTTGCACTTAATAATGCAGTCTTTTTAGACTTGCCTACAGCTTTATCATTATTGAGCCATAAGAAGTCCGAAAGGAGCTAGCCCTTGACAATTCTGGAATATAAGACCCACTCCACTACTCTCTATAATTAACCACTTCAAGCCGTGGGTGTAGATACTTAAGAGCCAATTTTCAAAGGCTATGAGGAGTGGCAACTAAGGCTTTGAATTGCCAAAGCATACACTAAGTAAGTTTACAAATTTTTTTAACATGGCTGACAATAACCGAAAGAGTAGAATGAACATTGGTAGTTTTGATTTTGCACATGAAGGTGCTAATGATGATGCCTCCATGTTTGTCAATTATCTCATTACTAGGTTGCAGCAAGCTATGGGCAACCCTGCTTTGCAAGCCAAAGTTACTCAGCAACTTTGTGCTTATGGGAGTTCCCTTCCTCTCCAAGAGGAGAGAGAGCTTAGGAGGCCTCTTGAAGAGACCCCCAAAAGAAGGCTCTCTCCCATACGAGAGGAGGAATCTAAAGAGCATGAAAACGATGAAACTTTAAGTTCCTCTACAGATGTGGCTCCACAAAGACGGCGGTCTAGACGATCACCAACTCCTCCCAAGAGGAAAAGATCAACACGCAATCCCTCTCCTCGTCACTCCAAAAGGAAAGAGACAAAACAAAGGAAAAAAAGGGCAAGAAAGAGGTCACCCTCTTCTCCCTTTTCTTCACCTTCCTCCTCTTCCGACGAAAGCTATGAATATTCTCCTAGAGAATACAAGAGGGGAGGACATCGCAAATCACACCCTACATGGCAAAGGTCATAAAAGCTAAAGAAGTTCAAAGAGGGAGGAAAGAGTATCTCTTTTCTCACCTATGATGGTACCTTTGGTGTCACAGACAAAGTGTTTGCCTTCATCCAGCAATTTGATGTGGCCTTTGGAGACGAGGGCTTTACAGAGTCCCCCAAGCTATGCCATGTAGCTATGCACTTCCAAAAGTCATCTCATCAATGGTGGGCTACCCTTCGTGGCAACGGCAAAGCCCCAAAGACATGGAAAACTCTACGTGTTTCCATCATGAAGCAATTCCTTGCAAGCGATGCAAAGGAAAAAGTGCTCACCAAATGGCACAGCTTGAAGCTTCTCTCTCATGAGTCTATCCACAAATATGTAGACAATTTTGGGATTTATATCTCAAGCTACTGTCTTCCAAAAGATAGACTTCGCCGAGAAGAAGCAACATTTTGTGTGGGATTACCTAAAGAGATGGCCGAATACGTCAAATCTCAACGGCCTGGTTCTATCACCGAAGTAATCCATCACACTTGCTTCACGCATAAATTTCCACCAAGGGGCTAGACGGAATGTCAAGCCCATGGAAAACAAAGATAAAAATGATGCAAAGGGGGAAACCAATGCCCAAAATTATTCTCAAGACAACAACATCAACAACAATTGGTCCAAGGAGAAGGGGGTTTACAATTTACAAAGGCAAAAAAAAAAACTCTCTCTTGAAGAGCTCAAAGCTTTTTGCAAGGACCATAAGTGTTTTAAGTGTGGGAAACAAGGACATGGCTATCGTTCTTGCCCCAAGAAAAATTCTCGCAATGAGACTCCTAGGGCTTCCACCATTGAAGCTCCAAAAGAGGATGCTCGTTCCAAAGGATCATCACTCTCCTATGCTAGGGGAAAGGTAAGGGAGCATGATGCCTTCATCTTGTTTGACCATGGATCTACTCACAACTTCATATCAATGGAGTTTGCCACCAAGTTGGGCATTTAAGCTTTTGAGATGGGAGACATTGTAATGGTTGGCACAACTTTCAAGGGACAGCAAGCCTCCATTACTCCCTTGATTGGGAAGTTGAGGCTTCATGTCCAAAGCTATGTCGACAAAGAAGACTTTTTCATCTTTCCTCTCCACCATGAGAATGCTATCCTAGGGGCGCCATGGTTTGATCGCATGGCTGCCAACATGAAGTTCCCTGAAACGAGAATCTACTTTACCTATAGGGGGAAAGAACATGTATATAGATTCTAGTGAGTGTGGTCGTTCTATACCACTTGTAAATCCTCCTGCTTTTGATAAATCAATGAATAGCTCAGTTTTTGCGTATATGATTTTTGTCAAAGAATCAAAGCTCCTAATGTTTCGTCAAATGTAAATGGTAGGAATCAAGAAGAGCTAGACTTGTCTAATTTTCTAAATGGATTTCAAGATGTGTTCATCAATGATATCCCTATGGACTTACCTCCAAAACGAGGGGATGATGACCATCGCATTGAGCTCCTTCCAGGAAGCTCACCACCTAACAAGCCTCCTTATAGAGTTTCTCAAACTCAACAAGAGGAGATCATGAGGCAAGTACAAGAATTGGTAGACAAAGGGATGGTGAGGCCTAGATCCTCTCCCTTTGTTCTCCAATCCTTTTAGTGCAAAAGAAACATGGTACATACCGTATGTGTGTGGACTATCGAGAGCACTAAATCATATCACTATCAAAAACAGATTTCCCGTGCCTCAGGTTGAAGATTTGTTTGATAAGCTACAAGGCTCTACCTACTTCACTAGGGTTGATCTTAAAAGTGGCTATCATCAAATAAGGATAGTGGATGAAGATGTCCTAAAGACTGTGTTTCGCACAACGTTTGGTTTTTATGAATATCTAGTCATGCCTTTTGGCTTGATTAATGCACCGACCACGTTCAACAGTCTAATGGAGAAAATTTTTAGACCCTACCACAAATTCATTGGAGTGTTCTTTGATGATATCATCATCTACTCCAAGTCCTTGGAGGAACATAAGCAACATCTCCAAGTGATTTTTCAAGCATTGAAGAAAAACAAGCTTTTTCTCAACCAAAAGAAAAGCGAATTTTCCCTTCAAGAGATTCAATACCTAGGTCATATTATCTCTCAAGATGGTATCCATATGGATCCATTGAAGTTAGAGGTAATAAAAGCATGGCCTAATCCAAGGAATCTACATGAGCTAAGAAGCTTTATTGGTATGTGTGCATACTATAGACACTTCATAGCAAAATTCTTTCAAATAGCAGGACCACTACATGACTTAACTAAGAAGAACGTTAAGTATGTATGGACTACTAAGGAGCAAAATGCTTTTGATAAGCTCAAAGAGAAGCTTACTTCCCAACCAGTCCTCACGCTTCTGAATCTCTCAAAGCCATTTGAGGTCCAATGTGATGCTTGTAGTGATTGCCTTGGAGCAGTTTTGCTTCAAGAAGGGCATGCCATAGCATATGAGAGCCGAAGGCTCAATACGGATGAACGGGTCTTGGGCATTTATGAGAAAGAGATTTTAGATGTTCTACATGCCCTAGACACATGGAAGCACTACTTATTGGGGACTCCATTTATTCTACGAACTGACCACCAAAGTCTCAAGTATTTTATGATGCAAACCAAGCTTTTCGACAAACAAATGAGGTGGGAAAATTTTCTTTCGCAATTTAATTTCCATATTGCTCACGTTGTTGGTAAGCACAATCAAGTGGCCGATGCACTTTCACGATGACCAAAAGTTAATGTGGTGTCTATAGCTACTGACAATGATCTATCTTCTATGATAGATGAGTATGCTACTGACCCTGACTTTAGAGACATAATGTCAGCCCTTGCTTTGGGGAAGAAAGAGGAACCATTTGCCTTGCAGGATGGTTATCTTCTCCACGGCAATAGGCTATGTGTTACCCATTTCCTTCGTGAGAAAGTTATATATGAATCCCATTCTCCTCCCTATGTGGGGCAAAGAGGCATTCAACCTACTCTCCGAGGAGTAGAGACGTATTTCTATTGGCCTCCCATGAAAGTGGTCATACAAGAGTATGTTTGAAAATGTGTAGTATGCCAAAAGACCAAGTATGATAGAGGGAAGCAACTTGGATTACTCCAGCCATTGCCTATCCCAAATTCATCATGGGAGAGTATATCCATGGATTTCATCTTTGGATTACCCAAGTCTATCCATGGGAATACGGGAATATGGACAATAGTGGACAGGTTTAGCAAGCAAGCACACTTTATTCCTGTCAAAAAGACTATTAAGGCACACCAAATGACAACTCTCTTCATATCATAGATTTTCAAACACCATGGATTACCAACATCCATCGTGTTAGATAGAGATCCTAGAATGAACAGTAATTTTTGGAAAGGTCTCTTTGAAAATCTAGGAACAAGATTGAATTTCTCTTCGGCCTATCACCCACAAACGGATGGCCAAAGTGAGATAGCCAATCTTACGATACTCGATCTACTACAGACTTATGTTACAGAAGTAGATCAACACTCACAATGGGAAAAGTACTTACCTCTTGTAGAATATGCCTACAAATAATACTGTACATACTTTTATGAGGAAAGCACCTTTTGAGATCATTGAGCGAAGACCTAAAAGTCCCTTGCTACTCAAAGTACATGGGAAGATCTTCACTGCCAATGAGTATAGCAGTGGCCTACAAGAATCTTTTCAAAAGATTAAGGAGGCTATATCCATCTCTCAACAAAGGCAAAAAGTTGATGCTGACAAGCATAGAAGGGCCTTAACGTTCAAAGAAAATAATTGGGTCTTACTTAAGTTTCCTAATGCTCGATTAAGGCAAACAACGGGCAAAAATCCTACGGGCCATCAAAAGTATTATACTAAGCTAGCAAAAAGATACTATGGTCCTTTCCAAATCTTGAAGCCTATCAATGCAACGGCTTACCAACTCAAGTTGCCCAATCATTGGCTCATACACAATGCTTTTTATGTGAGCCTACTCAAGCCCTACAAAGGAGAGTCACCAAGTGAACCAATTATTGAAGACCAAGAAGAGGTGCTACAACCCGAAGCTATTCTTCGGCATGAAGACAAGGTACTACGACATGGTAAGATTATTCGACAGTATCTTATTAAAGTAAAAAATTATCCTTTTGAAGATGCTAGATGGATGCAAGGAATACAGCTTAAGGATAGTATGAACCTTGTCAATGCTTACAATGCTGCATTAGAGTAAGCACATGTACAAATTTCTTTTCAATGACCAATGTTTTTTTCTTATAAGACTAGTTCTCTTTTTATTGTGCACAAATTTAAACAGTATGCATGCTTAGAATTACGTTTGTGATGACGACGTCTCTCAAACACCAAGTAGAATTTGTCACTCTACTTTGGGAGAATGAAATGCACTAAAGACTAGACATGCTTGTGGCAGCTATGTCTCCCAAACACCAAATGGATTAGTCATCCATCTTGGAAAGATTTCATAGGGTACAAAGGGATCCTCTACCTGCTAAGTAAGATTGACTAATGATTAAGGCTTTATCTCTTCTACCTCATAGTTGCGGACGACTATGATTTCACGAGAGAGGTAATGTCATAAAATCTAATATCTAACCACCCCAAATGATTTTCTCATATTAAACTGATAATTTAATGTGGGATAATAAACGGGAACAAGGGTTAGGATATAGACATGTGCTTATAGATCTATCACAACACGTGGCCAATGCTAAAGGGGCCCAAATGAGAGATGGTCTATCAAAGAGCAAGGCTAACCAATGGAGCATAAAGACCTTAGGGTTAGCTTCATTGAAGACCTCCAATAGTTAGTGTTAAAAGTCCTTTGACCTTAAGTAAGCTAGCGCTGTGCTTGAGGTGGGAACCCGGTCCAAGCTTGAGGTGCTTCTCATGCCTGATGATTGAGATGCTTAAGATGCTTGAAGTGCTTAATGATTGAGATGCTAGGGCTGTACTTGAGGTGAGAGCCCCAACCCAAGCTTGAGGGGCTTAAGGGCCAAGCTTGTGGTGAGAACGAGGCCCAAGGTTGAGGGGCTTGAGGTGGCACAAAAGTCAAAGAAAATTCCTACAAGGAGGGGGCGATCCATGTAAGGAGAGGGGGTGGTTACTTGACCACTCTCTCTCCCAAAGGGCACCCCTTGCCCAAGAGGCAAGTAAGAAACATGTCAAGCCCCTAGCTAGGTTACCCTCATGGTGTGCCTAAAGCCTATTGGTTGGCCTTCCAAGGGGTCCAATGATAATTTAGTGGATTTAATTAATTATTTTAGGATTTATCAAGCCCTCTCTCTCAAAGGGGAAAGGGGGACACTTGTCCCAAGGCTACCCTTGTTGCTTGGAATGACTCTTGCTTGTGATTGGCTAGGCCTGGAGGGGTCCAATGAGCTTCAAGCATGAGCTACAAGGGGGGGGTCGACCAAAGCAAGTAGGGGGTCTGCTTGAGGGTTATACTCTCCCACACACACACACACACACACACACACACACACACTCATTGTGTATTGTGCAAAGTGCAAGAGCTCCCTCTCCTTCTCCAAGCAAGTAGAGAGGTTGAGAGCCTACACCAACACTCTTGGCTATGGAATGCAAATCCAACCAAGAGCCATGCTTCAATGCTTAAGCTTGTCATCTTCTCCATCTCCATTACTATGCTATTATGTATGCTAGCAAGAACAGTGATGATAAGTGAGGAACTAGTTCTTTCTCCTATGAAATGTTACTTCTTCCTCTTCCCTACCCTCATTCCCTACTAGATCTCTCCACCTTTGAAGGTGTTTGAGGTCTTGGGACTTAGGCTTGGGATAGTTAATGCTTTCCACAAAGTTTATGTTATAATCATGATGCATAAAGCTTTTTGTAACTTTTAATGGCCTAGTAACTTGTGTGTAGCGGAAAATAGCATGAACATAGTGAGCATTTCATTAGAATAGATTCCTAATGAGATTAACAAGAGTGCTTGGGTGGAGAAAGCAACAAAAAGCATAACACCTAGTTAGATAGCATGAACAATACTTCAAAAGAGGAAGAAATTAAGCAATTGACAATAGCTGAGGACCGGATTTGCATGGAGCCGGTCCCCCCTCCAAAAGGCTTTGTATTATGGTTTCTCCCATCAAGAGAGACATTTTACAATACAATTTCTTGTGTTCCTTCAATACTAGCTAGTGCAATGAAGATGGAAACTTCATGCACTAAGCAAATCACTTATCAAACACAACATCAATTCCCTCACAGTCTCAGATCCAAGACCTCACACACCTTCAAAGATGGTGAGAGCTAGCGGGGTATGAGAGTAGATTGAGAGGAAGAAGGAGTATTCTTACGAGAAAGATGTACATCTCCTCACATAATCACTCATATTAGCATATCTTAGCTTATTAATTAGCATGGTAGAGGAGATGAGCATGCAACGAATCTTGGCTCTTGGTTGGATTTGCATCATAAAGCCAAGAGTTGTTGGTGTAGGCCTTCCTTCTCACAAGCGTGGAGTAGGTGATAAGCTTTCCATTAAAGCTTGAGAAGGAGAGAGAGTCTTCTTTACTTCACACATGAGCTAGTGTGAGTGTGTAGGTGATAATGCCTTTGAAAAATCAAGCCCCTCTCTCTCTTGGTCGACCCCTCTTGCTAGTTGCTCTTGCTAGTATCCTATTGGACCTCCCCAGGCTTAGCCAATGGTAATTAAGCAGCATAAGTGATAGCCTTCTGACATGTGTCCCCCTTTCCCCTTTTGTGAGAGCTTTAGGTAATTATTTAATTCAACTAAACTCTCATTGGACCCCTTTGCCTCCTGGCCAATAGGAATCAGGCAAGCCATTGGGCTGTTGAATGCTCATTGGTCCTCTTGGGAGGCTGTCCAATAGTCTTCTAGAGAGCTTAATTCTTATTGGTTCTTTTATTAAGTGTTTTTAAATTAATTAAACTAGATTTACTCTAGTCTAATTCTCATTCGTCCACCTCCAAGGCCATCCAATAGGAATTGGGTACACCTTGTGGGCATCTAGGCGAGGGAGCTGACATGTGTCCCTCATTCCCTTTGTGTAAAGGGAGCTTGTGTGTGTGTGTGTGTGTGTGTGAGAGAGAGAGAGAGAGAGAGAGAGAGAGAGAGTTTCTCTCTCATCCCCTACTTGCAAGGCTCGCCCCCTCCTATGTAGGGATCCACAAAGACTTTTTGTGACACACACTAAGCATCCAATTTCCCTAGTGTTTGGCCTTTGGACACAACCTTTGAATTTTGGAACCTTAGCATTTTGGAAGTCTTAATGGGCTGAACCTTAGGGTCTTTTAAGCCCATTGTTGCACATTGCTCTTTTGCAGATGCCCCTCCCTTTGGATCCCTATTTTCCCTCCTTTGGATCCCTACTGTGGCCGGTCTGCTAGCTTAACCAATATTCTAGCTTTTTCTCCCTTGGCACTTCCCCATATTAAATGATCAGTTTAACATGAGAATATCATTTAGGAGAATTAGATGTTGATTCTTATGACACTTTCCATCTTCATTGCATCGCCTAGGTCACAAGGAACACAAAGATTGTATTGTAACAAGTCTCTCTAATGGGAGCAACTATAATACAAATGCCTATTGGACGGGGGATCGGCTCCACATAAATCTGGTCCTCAACTGTTGTCATGTTCCTTAAACTCTCTCTCTTGCAAAGGTATTCTTCATGCCAAGTTAACTAAATGCTATGTTAATGTTGCTATCGTCAATTATGCTCACCCGCTATGCTCACAAAGTGATTTCACAAAAGTACTCTCTCTAATTTTTGCTACTCTCAAGTTAATAGACCAATTCCATTACACACACACACACACACACACACACACACACACACACACACACACACACACACACACACAGAGTAGTGGTCGAGAAGAAGGGGGTTTAGATTCGTCATGGTGGAAAGAGTTGGAAGCATATGTTTGATGAGTAAGAGTAATCGAAAATTTGGGTCTGGTTTAAGTAACCGAGCCAATCACAGCTCCAAAGTCCCGCCCAAGGGGTGAGCTCGCATATATCAATTCCAAAATCAAAACCTTGGTGGTGTGCCTGATGCCTGCAAATCAAGGCGTCTTAGGCAAGTGGCGATTGATTGTTAGGTGGGGGTGGAATCATTTTGCTCGAGTTGTGAGGCTGGCAGGTAGACATTGGTTGGATAGGCGTCGATCTTAGTATTGTAAAAGGCAAAGAGAAAAACACAAAGTAGGGGAGATGGTGGCCACTAAATGCGACTAATGAAAACGGGAGAGAAGCACATGAGGCTGCATTTGCAACCTCATGGTTCCCGAATCCCTCTTTCCTTTATCGATAATATCTATCACAGTGGATGACACACTCAACTAAATGGAGGGACACCCACATCACATGAGCTTCCACATGAGGAAATTGTGTCCATGTCAGGGAGTACCGACAAAGGTGAAGTGTAGGATGAGGCAGGAGATCTTGTAGATTGCTACATTAAGATTGTTGCGGAGTGTCCACTACAAGCGTGCCGCAAGAAGAAGCCAAAGTGTACAAGGAAGAGGGCATGTTGTCTGAAGGAGTGGTACCAAGGGAGATGTAGCTATCATGGGAGGAGTTGGAGAATGGGAAGCTTCAAGGAGAATCACAGTCAGGAAGCTTAAAGCATTTTGCATGAACGTAGTTCCACCCTTGCCTACGAACGTCAACAAACAAAGCTTGCAAGACCCAACTCTATCAATTTTAGCAGAGTGGGCAAACCCTATCTTCTACCCCCCGCCTCCTAAATCGCTAAAGGGTTCACATGTGTTGCTGATTCTAGCCAGTTAAACACAACACGTCAAAATTGCTTAACGAGCGGCTAGGGTTCTACCCCAGCTTGTGCAAACGTGCCCCTTACTAGAGGAAAGGGGGCGGGGAGGAGGCTGATCGATAGCACTATTCATGCATGATGGTGGAAGAGAAAGCACGAGACGACAACAATGTAGTAATGGATGTCAGCTAGGCTCTCAATGGAGTGGTGGCTATACACTGCAAACAATAAGGGCATTGTGACTCAAGATTTGGGCAACAAAGAAGGGGTATCCCCCCCCCCCCTCCCCCCCCCCCCCCCCCAAACTCATTTTCCCTCCTTCCCCTTTCCTCTCTCTTTCTGATTCTCACTCACTATATCTCTACTTGTGTCAATATCCCCACGCCGCCACTTGCCAGGCTGAGGCTACCAATTGGGGGTTGCTGTCATGGATTTGAACAAGGGTGTTCTGCAAATCCGAGCACCTACACTTGCAACTTGAAGGCTTGCGGCATCTCAATAAAAAATTAAAGCTCATGGGTACTTTGTTCTTTTGTGTAATTCAGAGTTAGGGCCCTAGGGTTGTTTCAACAATTGCAAAGTGAGAATTTAGTCTCCATTCACACAATTAATCATGCTAAAGCATGTTGTATTATGCAAGATAGTGACATCGGTGAACATGTACACAGAGTAATATTGTTCATCACTCACGAACTATTTGCAATGCTTTGGTAGAGATTTACATCAAATGGGGTGTTCTTTTGAAAACAAAAAGGGTTTATGATGAGCTATTTGTTGGTCTCTTTGAATGTATTGATTTCAAGTCATGCTCAACATATACACAACAAGTCCAGGAACACTCGCCTACTTTTGGCAGATGCATAATAAGAATTTCTCCCCAAATCTTGTCACCTTTGCTAGCACCCTGAAGACATGTGGCATTACATAACATGTCTGAAGGGCTGTGGTCTCCTAGAATGCATTGAGGTTGTGGGCAAATGGACAAGGCTAGGGAGCACTTGACAACTTTCAACATCTATGACAAATGCAGTGTACATTTGAAGGATTCAAAAGATTAAGGTGAGGATTTTTTCCATACTATGGGTCTCTTGTGATGCATTGATACAACGATATGCCCAATAGAGGCAAATCATGGCATTGGACTATTTTGTGTGAATGCAAAGTGAAATTTTGTGTGAAAGACGAAATGTAGGGGATCAAATTGATGAGTACACAATGATCATGCTAAATGGGACTCAATAGGTAGAAAATAAGGTGCAGGATAGTGTAAAGGACGCTGAGGATAAACATGTGAATGAGGAAAGTGGGGAGATTCCAATAGTGCATAAAGTTGATGAGCAACTAGGTAGACTTAAGTTGGGGGGATGTAGGGCAACACATTCATTTGTATGTATTGACATATGCATGGCACAAGAATGGAGCAAGCAGTGTCTCAATAAGTGACGAAGGTCCGAACTAAATTTGCAGGTACATGTATGCAAGGAAGGTGATGTGAAGGTGGACAGATAGAAGCAAGGAGAGGGGATATCTACAACAAGCGTAGAGTGGCGCTTGTCCTTTGGCTATAATGCAATTATTAGGGTATGGAAATAAACATGAGCAGGGCAAAGAGCCTCTCAAATATTTGCCAAGGATGTAATTAGTGAAAGTGATTGAGAGAGATGATTTAAGTGGAACTGGGAAGCTGTGGGCTCTTTTTAGAGGAGGTGAAGCAAAGATTTCTTTACAAGTGCAATCCACATCTTAAGGCATGTGGGATCATTATCCTCTATCTAATATTATTTTTTTGGCACCTTACCTCCACGGAACATGACCGTCGCTCTATTGGGTGGTTGCTCATTGGGTTGTCTTATGAGAGTTTCTAGCTGAAGAACTTATTAGACCTTTAAGGGATGATCTACTCACAATTAAAGTAGCCAAGATATGATTGCCACTACCTTGTGGAGGCATATAGAATTTTTGCACATGTTTTCACCTTGGAGGGGGGAAGAGGGAGAATGGGTAACCGAATTTGGGCCTTGCTATTTCTTGGCCGCTGCAACGCGGGGGTCACATACTAGTTGGAAGATTATGTACTATCAAGGTAAGAACCTCTCTCTCCCTCTCTCTTTCTCTCTATGCCTTTATAACCATTATAGTGCTGCCCGTGCAAGCCCTACTAGTCTAGTGATGACTCATGAGGATTTGCTGTGAGCCTTGAGAGCAACAAGACGTGATCGCTGATACCCCGTTTCCTTTACCGTCAAAACCCACAATGTCAATCAAAGCTATCGCACTGGCATGCCAATTGAAGTACTCATTGCACAACTTACAACATTTTGCGCAATCAAAGAAAATAAGGCACACTTAAAAGTCTTCCATTTTTAGGTCCGCATTTGAATCATTTGCCGGTGTAAAATCTTGCCAATTCCCCTGAAAGCAAACACGGCATAAGGTGTGCTAACGTGATAGCCAGCTGCTGCGTTTTCATTTGATCCATAAAGGGGGGCGCCCAAACTATGGACCCCCGTCCAAAACAGACACCAGCGCCCAAACCGTGCTTCGCTTGTAAATTTTAATTAATATAGCGGGCGGCTTATGTGTAAATCCAGGGGAGTTGCTTTACATTTTCGGTCGACTGTCTGTGCTACTAGTAGAGCGAGAGTGATGAGGAGGAAGTGAGCCTGTCAATGTGGACGGAGTGGAGGCAGAGAGAAGGATCATGGGCAAAACGTCAGTTGTTGGGGTCGGTGCGAAGTTAAGGGGGGTAAAGTACGCAGTGGTAGCAACATGCTCGGGCCTAGTGGTAGCTGCTCTCCTCACTAACTTCTTGTGGGCTTCTGCTTACCGCACCCTGCTCTCCAAGCGGCCTCAATCGTCTTCAAAGTCCGTTTATGAAAGCAACAAGGTACTTTTGACTGGCAATTTCCTGACTTGTTCTCTTCTGGACTCTTATGTCTTTTCCTATTCTGTTGGCCAGAGCATCCAATTGCCTCTAGAGGAGAACTCTCCACTTCTGCAGTGGCAAGAGATGGCGCCTGCACCAGTAGATCGTCTTGATGGTGCTGCTCTCCAGATTGGAGATCTTTTTTATGTCTTTGCTGGCTATCAGACAATTGATCAGGTAGATCCTGTCCAGCTTTGATGTTCCTTTACCCTTTCTTTGTTACCTTGTCTTCCGTACTTACTTGTACAAAATGATGGGCTAAGAAGCCAAGCTGTTTGTTGTTTTTACAGCTTCTGTATTTGTAAATTAAGTGGCACATTGCTTGAATGTAATGAAGGCCGAGAAAGATCTGGCTTTTAGGTACTGCTTAAAATCAGGCCTTGCCGATCTTTGAAGTTCCTGCTTACATGTTTTATCTTGAGTCACGCATTACAATGCAGAAATATTATGTGTGGGAGGAGAACTGTCAATAATACCAATAGTTATGAAGAAAAAGTGCCAAGTCCTTGTGTGCAAATAGTGGTTGCTCTTTGCTGCTAGCATGCATTTAGGGGTGTTGAGAGTTTTTCCTAGTCCACCCTTTTAACAGAGTTAACTGCACATTGGTGGAAACCCCATATACTTGCTAAGAGTTATAATCAGGAGTAAACCCATAGATTACAAAGGAGAACGAAGGTGTGCAATTGAGTAGGATGTGCTCACACGTTCGTCAATTTGTTCTCGTAGGTTTAGATTGAGGGGGGATTGGGCAGGGGAAGGAGAGCTTAGGGCATACTCATTGGAAGGTGTTGGGTGTCTTGATGAAGAGTAAAATTTTAAGCTTTTTCAATGAAAACATGTTTGCGTACTTAGCTTTGAGAATAGAGAGTCTGTGTATGCCTCTATATAAAATTTATGTGTGTGGGTGTGTACACACACACACACACACACACAAATTTATTCTCTTTGCTGTTGAAAAGGTAAATTATTTATGGGTGTGTTTCTACAGATGCATACATTTGTACATGTGTATATACATGTACAATTGCATATATACATTTGTACATATGCATATATACATGATATGCATATACATGTAAAAGGTAAATTGTCTATGGGTGTGTGTGTCTACAGATGCATTCATTTGTACATGTGTACAAATGCATATATATGCATTTATATATATATGTAAATGTATGTATATATTAACTTTTTTAAGTTAATAATGTTTTGTTTTATCTAGTTTTGTTTTGTAGCAAACAAAGTGATTTAGTTTGTTTGTTTGTTTGTTTTTGTTTTTGTTTTTGTTTTTGTTTTTTCTTTTCTTTTCTTGTGTCCCTTGCTTTTATAGTTTTATGAGTGCTTTATTCCCTCTTAGAATTCATGAGTTCAGAGTATTCTGAACTTATGAAGGTATATATATTTATGTAAAGCTAAATTATTTATGGGTGTGTGTGTCTACAGATGCATACATTTGTACATGTGTATATACATGTACAAATGCATATATATGCATATATACATTTGTACATATGCATATATACATACATTTGTACATATGCATATATGCATAAATATGTATATACATGTAAGCTTACACACAAATGTATAGAATTTGTATAGATATCCTGTGGTATGCTATAAATTATATGAGGATTCACATTTATCTAAATGTATGCATCTGCATGCAAACGCCAGAGACATGCACATACATATATGTGTGTCTACACACATATATATATGTATATACACATGAACACAATTACCGAACAAGTTCAGTGCATAGTTACAGGGAATGGCCATTTTCAAGTCTCCGTATCTCGTTCCCATTCCGTGTTTCAAATTTGAGGATGCATAATAGGGAATGGCATTTCATACTTGTTACTGTTCCCTGCTTCCCATTCCGATTTCATGTAGCCCGTCCCGTACCTGCCTTTTGTGGGGGACAACGAGCAAGGGCTTTTGACAAGTACCGCTCGGTTTCATCTACTTGGATAGACTCCTTGGTAAACAAGAAGCCTAAGAACCAACCATTCAAGAAGTGGACTTGGACGACAAGAACCCAGAATTGGATGAATAAGTATATCCCAGCGGCTGACTTTAGCTTAGTTCCCTACCACGCATGGGACAAGTAGGACGAGAGGCATTCGTGCCTGGCGTTGGAGCCCTATAAGACGGCTGGCTTTGAACAAACTCGTGGATACCTGCTGCAGCTCAATAGGAGCACTATAGTGAATAGGAAGGAGGAGAGAATGCTGGCTCTCGCGAGAGTAGGTGGGCTCAAACTGGCTGATAGTTACATGCGCGGACACAACATTTGCACGTTGTGCTCCCAGTTAGAGGGTCGTTTCCTTTCGCATTTGCTGATGAAGTGTTCGGCGGTTGATGACTCTAGGGGGAGATGGCTAAACCGATTCAACTCCACCTTCAACGCAATCAACCGTTCGTTGGACCCTGAAGAAAGGACCGTTATCCTCCTTGGTGGGGAGAAGCGGATGCCCTTCTGGGTACGCCGTGATCCGCACTCGAGAGACGGAACCGCAGGGCACGTGCCTGTGGCGAAGTTCCTCGGTGAAGTTGTACCCTGATACTTGGGTGTTCTGCATAGGCGGAGGGGGAGATAATGCTCCCCTTCCTATACTGTTATTTTGAATCGGATCCCTTCCGGGGGAAATGACGTAATTCTCCGCAAGCGAAGCCAGATGAGCTACAAGAGCGCCCAAGTGCCATCCCCCCCCAAGGGGGTCAACTTTACCTAAAAGGGGTTGGGAGGTGCAAAAGGGAGACACCACCAACCTCAGCGGACGCCACCTGTGAGCTGACGCCCTTCCAAGCGGGTATAGCATTTCCTAGGAGAGAACCGTCGGGTTACAAAGGCAGTTTAGTGAGGTGAGCGATAAGTTACCTGGAGGAGGCAACTCCAAAGGGAAGACCGAAGCAAGTCCCGCAATACCTGGGCCTCTGAGCAAAGGTACTTGGTCGTTGTCACGCCCAAATCAAGTTGGCGAAACGAGTCTCTCAAGGGAATAGTCATGGCCCTAAGAGTGTAGATAATTCTGGCCTCTCGTAGTCCAGAGGAAACTAGTGACAAAAGCGTCTGCCTTCGGATTTTGGGTGCATAGTCGTGGTCGTTCTTCTTGTCCACTTTTCTGGTGTATGAGGAGAGCGGCCGGGCGTGCCCTACCCGACTCCGAAAACAAAACAAAAATTGCAGATACGATGAGTCACGCAGGACTGA
Source organism: Adiantum capillus-veneris (assembly GCF_014529385.1). Lineage (NCBI taxonomy): Eukaryota > Viridiplantae > Streptophyta > Polypodiopsida > Polypodiales > Pteridaceae > Adiantum > Adiantum capillus-veneris. Next base: position 5,122,866 of record NC_140950.1, on the reverse strand, counting down.
TCTTGGCTCTCGAGCCGAGGTCCAAAGAACCCATTCAGGAAGTATCTTTTGTTCCCATGATTAGTTAGTATGCATTGTTCGAGGCTCTCATTTGTGACAGTGTCGTGGGCCGGCACAGAGTTCTTCGCAGACACCCGAGTTGTTGGCGGACAATATGGAAGCCATACAGCTCGGTACTAGTATCTCACCTTGAAAAGGGGTGGATGTCACGTGCACATCTAACCTTATGTGCATGTGGACAAGCAGTACCTAGTTCTAGGGTTTAGGTAGCCTAGGAAGTGTTCAGGCACCCTTGTGAGCCTGTACGTAGGACGTGCATGTCTAGGCCTTGATTCCCTTGGTTTGTTGGGACCCTTACGTGCATTATCATCTGATTTCCTTAGGTGCACTATCATCTGATTCCCTTTTTTTCTCTGGAATCCTCTTCTTCAGAATCCTTTGATGAACTTTCATCTTGGGGAAGGAGGAGGTTCAGAAAAACCTCCTTGGTGGTGAGATTCTTCTTTGCTACTATCATGCCCATCACCTCCATGCGAAGTATCCATTCCGCTTCGGGTGATGACCATACACTGTGATCTTTGGTTCTTAAGTTCACGAGAAACTTGGGTTCTTGTGGGTCTTGAGGGTCTTGAGGTTCTTGGGGGTCTTGAGTTCTTGAGGTTCTTCTTTCGCTTGCAATCTGTGTTAGAGAAGGATCTTCTCTTCACCTGAGTTCTGCTCTTTTCCACGGGCGCACCCCTTGGCGGCCTTGCGCTCACACCAAGGTTGCTTGTTCCCACCCCACGTCGATTGGCAGACCGCTAAGTGCACGGTCCGCTCTCAATGAGTGAAAAGAGGCACAAGGGGAGGCTAGACAAGCCCTTCTTTTTTGGGTATCCTGTCACTCTTCAAAAACACGATTAGGAATCGACACGCCCAAGAGAACTTGGGTTATGTGCGACATCAACAAGCAAAAAAAAATTTCTTGTGGTTCTTTCTTGAGTGATGATACAGAACACTGCCAAAGTTCTGATACCAATGTAAGGTGCAGCGGAAGTGAATGTTGAACTTTGCTCAAGATGAGTGCTCCGAACTTTGCTTAAGGTTCCTTTTACTTACGGAAGGGAGAGCCTTCCGTTCGTTTAGTGAGAGAGTGCAATGGACACAAACAAAGTGGTGAACATTGTGAATGAAGGTGCTGAGACTGAGAGATAGAGAGAGAAGAATACGACACGAGAATGTTGTCAAACCCTCCTCCAAGGGCCCCTCTCTCGATGGCGAGAGAGGTCTACGCTATTAATTGCACAATCTGATATAAGGTACCGATGCTGTGAGTACTAAATGATGCTATGTTGATGTCGATGGTGAGGACGACGATGATGACGCTAAGGCTGAAACATGAATGCTGCGAATCTGCAACTGTCGCACCAAGGCGGGGCTGATCTGCGGTGAACGCCAAGGGCGGTAACTGCATGCAAAACGCTGGGCTGAACTGAGGCTAAATCTGGAAATGAGTGGCTGTGGTGATGGCTGAAATCTGTTGCTTGAAACGCTGGCTTACTGCTTTCTTCAAAATCGCTGCAATGGAGGGGCTGCAAAACGCTGAAGTTATGGCTTGAAAATGCTGAACTTAGGGCTGCAAGGGCGCTGTCCAAGGCTGCTGAGAGAACGCTAAATTGCAGTGCTGAAAACGTTGGATTGCTGGCTATGGAATCGCTGATGTCAAGCTAAGAAAGCGTTGAAGTTATGGCTCCAAAAACAGTGGTCTTAGGGGGGACTGAAAACGCTGGTTTCTTGCTGAAAAACGACAGGCTTTCTGGTTCTTGCTTGAGAAGTTGCCTGTTGAGCAATGCTTCTGCTGCCTCTTCTGCTGTGGAATGCTAGCCCTGGGTTTTTTACTTACGGAAGGGAGAGCCTTTCGTTCCTTTAGTGAGAGAGTGCAATGGACACAAACAAAGTGGTGAATACTGTGAATGAAGGTGTTGAGACTGAGAGATAGAGAGAGAAGAATACAGAATGTTGTCAAACCCTCCTTCAAGGGCCCCTCTCTCGATGGCGAGAGAGGTTTACGCTATTGATTGCACAATCTGATACAAGGTATTGATGCTGTGAGTACTAAATGATGCTATATCGATGTCGACGGTGAGGACGACGATGATGACGCTAAGGCTGAAACATGAATGCTGCGAATCTACAATTGTCGCACAAGGCGGGGCTGATCTGCGGTGGACGCCAAGGGCGGTAACTGCATGCAAAACGCTGGGCTGAACTGAGGCTAATTTTGAAAATGAGTGGCTGTGATGATGGCTGAAATCTGTTGCTTGAAACACTGGCTTACAGCTGTCTCAAAAAACGCTGCAATGGAGGGGCTGCAAAACACTGAAGTTATGGCTTGAAAACGCTGAACTTAGGGCTGCAAGAGCGCTGTCCAAGGCTGCTGAGAAAACGCTGAAATGCAGTGCTGAAAACGTTGGATTGCTGGCTATGGAATCGCTGATGTCAAGCTATGAAAGCGTTGAAGTTATGGCTCCAAAAACGCTTGTCTTAGGGGGGGCTGAAAACGTTGGCTTCTTGCTGAAAAACGGCAAGCTTTCTGGTTCTTGCTTGAGAAGTTGCCTGTTGAGCAATGCTCCTGCTGCCTCTCTGCTGTGGAATGCTAACCTTGGTTTCCTTATATATTATCTTATGCAAATTGCCCTACCCAATCCCCAACAAAAGTCACTTAAAAATATTAAGTGAAAAATGTCAAAAAATAGGGAAAATAGGTTCTGTGCACTTGAAAAAGCTCCTGATGGTAATGCTGATGATCATGCTGTGTGCAACCAGAGGATATGCATCTAATCTAAGTGGTTGGACATGCACGCTCTGCGAACAGACTCACAAAAGTGCCAAATCACTTCCTATTCTAGACTGACTTGACTGAACTGAACCCTTGTCATGCTGTAGCTTGTCCACGGACACATAGGGTTGGATGTGTCACGTGACAGCCGTAGAAGGCATCGGATCCTTCGTAGAAGAAGAATCTTTTTGGTCTCTGATACCACTGTTACAGGCTTGGACACTCCAACCGAGAAATCAATAGCCACACACGAATAGATGCTGCAAAATCACTGAACTTGAGGAGAGAAAGAGATTGGAGAGTCGACGCGGCACAATAAATTTCCAAGCCAAAATGCACTGGCTTGAAAGATTGGCCTCTCTCACGGTATTTCTTTATTATTATACTCGGTAAGTACAACTTTTGAGGGCCCAACTCTCTCCGAGAGTCTACGCTTAGATGCTCTGCGGAAGAGTTGCCAAGGGGCACGTATAAATTGTACAAGGGATGCCGAGAAGCAGAACCCCAAAAGCACTTGGTCAAAAAGCACTTCACCCAAAAGCATTTATCCCCAAAAGCATATAGAACTACCAAAACAACAAGCAATGCGTTTTGTATAAATCCATATAGCTTGCCACATCAACACCTGCATTGTGAAATCCGAAAATCCGTACAACTTGCCACGTGTCATATCAACGCGTTTTACGAGACAGAAGCCCAACGTTCAAGCTTTTGGACTTTTGAGAGTTTTAGGCCCCTCGACTGATGCTCATTCTTTCCAGGTTAGGCCCTTGGCCATACTTTCTGTGTTGAGAACTTCCTCTGTTCTTCGGGTTCAGTTTCTCTTGTCCTCTCGATCATATCTTTCCAATTGGGCATGCCACATCATCACTTTGTGACACTGTACCCGTCATTCGTGCCGATGTGCTTATGATGAGTATTTAATTTAACGAAAGGGTTAGCTTGAAAGGTTTTCTACCTGGGAATGAATCAGAGCTTCAAAATCTCAATATACCCATTGCATTGATGAGGACATCGGATGTGCTTATTATGAGTATTTAATTTAATGAAAGGGTCAGTCTGAAAGGTTCGCTACCTGGGAATTAATCAGAGCGTCAAAAGCTCAATATCCTCACTGCATTGATGAGGACATCAATTCTTAAGAGGTGAAGTATATTATGTCCCCAACATAGGAGAGGGGACTTAGTCTATGACACCGTTGGAATGGGTGTGGAGTGTCTGGGTGGACGTAGTGTGAACTCGGCCAGCGTGGCCTTTCATGTCACGTGCACATCTAACCCCTATGTGCATGTGGACAAGCTATTCCTACTTCTAGGGTTTAGGTAGCATAGGAAGTGTTATGGCACCCTTGTGAGCTTGTACGTAGGCCGTGCATGTGCAAGCACTTAGAGTAGCTGCATATCCTCTGATTTCACAACCCATGATCATTAGCATCAATATCCAGTACCTAGCATGAACATTTCCCACTGGATGAACCCAGTTTTGCAACTGCATGTGAAACACCTCGTATAGGTCATTTTATTATTAAGTGACTTATCATTTTCCAATGGTGGGGCTGAAATGAAGGTTGTTCGACTCAGTATAATTGCAGCTATATAAGGAGGCCAGGGGTGCCAGTAGAGAGCAGTAGAGCGAGAAGACAGAGGAGGACCAACAACTCCGGCAATAGACCAACCTCCCTAGCGTTTTTGTCAACATGACTCAGCGTTTGCAGATCTCAGCCATCAGCGTTTTCTGTTGGCAAAGATAGCTTCGCAGAACCTCGCCGTACCTCGCCCATCCGGTAGCAGATCCTTGCCGGAATCCACTAGCGCCATCCGATTCAGCCAGTGTTTTCAGATTTCAGACACCAGCGTTTTTACATAGCCTCGTCGTCGCCGTCGTCACCGTTGTCGTCGTCGGCACAGTTGTAGAATTCAGCCCTAGGATAGCGCTTAGTTTTCAGTCAGCCTCAGCCCTAGCGCTTTTCATTATCAGCCCTCAGTCTTCGATGTCGTCATCCTCGACATCATTATCGTCGTCTAGAAGCATTTTACAAGACCTTTGTGCAATCTAAAGCAAATACCTCTCTTAGCAATAGAGAGGGGGGCCCTTGGAGGGTGGTTTGGGACCCCATCCCATCTAGTGTCGTCTCTTCTCTCTCTCTCTCTCTCTCTCTCTAGCACTCTCATGCACTCACTCACAGTTTGCATTCCCTTTTGTTTTGGTCATTGCACGCTCTCTCATCAAGTCGAGGAAGGCTCCCCCTTTCTCTAAGTAAAAGGAACCTTGAGCACTCACTGTTCACTCATCCTGAGCTTACACCATAATTCACTTCCGCTACACATTACATTGGTATCAGAGCTCTTTAGTAGTGTTCGGTATCATCACTCAAGGAAACTTGGGCGTGCCGATTCCTAATCTGTGTTTTTGAAGAGTGGCAGGTAACCCAAGAAAGAAGGGTTTGTCCAGCCTCCCCTCGTTCCTCTTTTCCACTCGTTGAGAGTGGACCTTGCACTTAGCGGCAGACCAATCGACGTGAGGTGGGAAAAAGCAACCTTGGTGTGAGCGCAAGGCCGTCAAGGTGTACACCCGTAGGAAGGAGTTGAGCTTGGGTAAGAGCAAAGCCTTCTTAAACGCAGATTGCAAGCCAAGAAGCCCGAGTACTCAAGAACCCCAAGAAGCCCGAGTACTCAAGAACCCCAAGAACCGCGAGTACCCAAGAACCCCAAGTACCCAAGAACCCGAAGTACCCAAGAACTCAGTGCATGGTCATTACCCGAAGGGGAATGGATTCTTGCGTTAAGGTGATGAGAGTGGAGTTGGTGAAGACGAAGTTTCTACACCAGGAGGATTGTTGACTGATCCTCTCCCATTCCCATCTACGCCACCAATTGCACCAATCTTCTTTTAACCGATCTAGGTACTGCGGTGGCATGAATCGAGCCTTGAGCTTGTCTTGAAAGTCAACCCAACTAAAAGAGAGGGGTACGCCTTCCTCGGCATGCTCAAGATGCTCAGCCAACTGTGACTCTTGCCAAGCTTGATACTAATTAATGGCATCATCAGCTAGCTATATGGCAGCAATCAAAACTTTATTGTTACTCGTTTTCTTGTTAGTCGCAAAGTAAGCATTGAATTGATGCAACCAGAAGCATCCATCTTACCATCATACTTACTAAACGTCAACTTCTCAATGACTTGATTGTTGGAATCTTCGTCTCTACCTGTGCTACGTGATGACTCTCCTCTACCTCCTTGAGTGGCTTCTCTTTGGCCGCTATGCATTGAGCTTCGCATGCTTGCTCATGCTCAAGCTCCATAGTTGCCCTTCTTTCTTCACGATCGCGATCCATGGTGGCGTGTTGCGCCTCTTGTTGTAGCATCATTTCCATCATTGACTTGACCAAAGCCTGGGTTCTAGGAAAAATGGCACTCCTGTTATGTCTTTTTTTAACCGTATTTTGCAGATTGGCGTCCAAGTTGCAGATTGATGCCGAACGAAAAGAGGCTTTCCTTTTCGGGACGAGTACATCAAGCTCGATGTGCAAGTTTTCAACCCTACAGACTACCTGACGTCGTTAGAATCGCTTCAACACAAGAAATGAAGCACAACAAAGGTAAGCCGAAGGAGAACAATGTTGAGTGCGCGGCGGTGTGTGCAAGTGAAAGAGCACGCGAGGAAGTGCAGTGTGTGTGCAGAGAGGGGTGGCGAAAGCCAGCAGGAGAGGAAGCGCTAGTAGAACGATGAGGGAGATAGAGCTCACGTTTTTGGGGAGAACTCAATAAGTGAGTTTTGGATTTTTCCACTTTTATTATAAGTGACCTTTAAAAAATATTGAACCTGGACAAAGTATAAAAATGTACAAAAAGGGGATATTTAGGCCTTTAACCCAACAGCCTCCCACTTAAAGGCATAAATGACGCCTTTAAGTTAACCAACTCCCACCAGCTGTATGCAATGCTCATGTTGAGCCTTAGCAAGACTCTTGGTAAGAACATTTGCAGGGTTATCCTGTGTGTGAATCTTAGTCAAGGTGACTAGACCATCCTCCAATACCTGTCATATGAAGTGGTATCGCACATCAATGTGCTTTGTCCGTGCATGAAACATGGCATTCAGACAGCACTTTGGCTATCACGTCCCAAGACAGGAGTACTAGCAGGCATACCAAGCTCTTTGACAAGTTTGCCCAACCATATGGCCTCTTTAGAAGCCTCAGTGGTTGAAATATATTCAGCCTCAGTAGTACTCAATGCCACAATTTTCTGCAATCGTGAACACCAAGAGATAGCACCACCAGCAATAGCAAACACATAGCCACTAGTGGACTTCTTGGTATCCAAGTCACCTGCCATATCTGCATCACAATAGCCTTGCAACTTCAGGTCACTTTTGCCATAGCATATACACCTAGATTGTGTACTTGACAAGTATCTCAAAATGCATTTCACAGCTTCCCAATGTGCTTTGCCAGGATTGGACATGTATCTACTAACAACTCCCACCGCATGGGCAATGTCAGGACGAGTGGCAACCATAGCATACATAAGAGAACCACAAGCTGATGCATAAGGGATTCCCTTCATAGCATTCATTGCCACGTCATCCTTTGGGCAATCGGCTTTGCTAAGTTTTGTGTGTGGAGGTAAAGGTACTCCAAGTGACTTAGCTTCAGCCATGTTAAACCTGTCAAGTACTTTAGCAATGTACTTTTCTTGAGATAAGAAGAGCAATTTCAGCTTTCTATCTCTCTTGATTCTCATGCTCAAGATGTGCTCAACATCACCTAAATCCTTCATTGCAAAAGCTGAATTCAACTGACGTTTAAGAGCATCAATGGTAGACTTATGCTTCCCAGCAATCAACATATCATCTACATATAGCACAAGGATATCCTTCTTTGTATACAAACAATGGTTTGAATGGCTGCGTTTAAAGCCTTGAGACAGCATAAAAGTATCAAACTTTTTGTACCACTGACGTGATGACTGTCTCAAACCATACAGTGCCCTTCTTAGTTTGCATACAAGTTCCTTTCTATCAGGAACTACAAAACCCTCAGGTTGCTTCATGTAGATATCTTCATCAATGTCACCATGAAGAAAAGTTGTTTTTACATCCATTTGATTCAATTCTAAGTCAAGCACTGTAGCGAGAGCAAAAAGGACACGCAATGTCGTAAGCTTTACAACAGGAGAAAAGATCTCTTGAAAGTCAATCCCCTCTTTCTGTACATACCCTTTGGCAACTAACCTTGCTTTATACTTGGGCTTTCCATCAACACATTTGACCTTGTAAACCCATTTGTTAGGAAGAGCCTTTCTTCCTTTAGGCAATGGCACAAGATCCCAAGTATTGTTTGCATGCAAAGATTTGATTTCCTCTTGCATCGCAATCTCCCACTTACTGCTTAACTCACATGATTTTGCCTCTTTATATGTAAGAGGCTCTCCCTCATCTGTCAACATAACATGATGCAAAGAGGGGTCAAAGCGCTGTATCAACCTTTTGACACGAGTAGACCTGTGTACCCAATGATCTACATTCTCAGGCACAGGTTCTACATCAGGAGGCAACTCATTTTCAGCATGCTCATGCTGCTGAAAATCATTTTCAGCCATGACAGGTGGCTGTCCATCCTCATTTGGAGCATCTAAATCATGTCCTACCTCTTGTGGCTCAAGGTTAACCGGCTGATTATCAATTTCAGCTTGCGGTAATGCATCCTGAGGCTCTTTTTCAACATCAATAGGTGGCAAGAGAGGCTGAAATTTGACCGATTTCTTGTCAATTTCAGAAGATGTAGCATTTTTCAGCAATTTAGCCTCATTGAACACTACATCTCGGCTGCGTACTACCCTTTTAAACTGAGGCAACCATATCTTGTAGCCCATTTCACCCTCTTCCCCATAACCTAGGAAGAGTCCTTGGATGGACTTGGCATCTAGCTTTGTCCTCAAGTCATTACGAACATGGACAAAAGCCTCGCAGCCAAACACTCTTAAATGATCATAAGAGGCAGGTTTGCCAGACCAAACCTCCTCTGGAATGTCATTTTTCAGCGTACTGTTAGGAGAGCGATTGCATACATGAACCGCAGTTTTCAAAGCCTCTCCCCAAAACCCATGAGGGAGATTAGCCGTAGACAACATGCAACGCACTCTCTCACATAAAGTACGGTTATACCTCTCAGCCACACCATTAGAAGATGGATTATAAGGGGTTGTGAACTCCCTTTTAATCCCATATTCTTCGCAATAACGCTGGAATTCAGCAAACGTGTACTCTCCCCCATTGTCAGATCTCAGACATTTAAGCTTACTACCCTTTTGCGTAGTCACAAAAGTATGAAACCTCTTAAATGCATTAAATGTCAGATCTCAGACATTTAAGCTTACTACCCTTTTGCGTAGTCACAAAAGCATGAAACCTCTTAAATGCATTAAATGTCTCACTCTTATTCTTTAACAAATATGCCCAGCCTTTGCTAGTGCAATCATCAATGAATGTAACAAAGTATGATGCACCACCAAAAGACTTAACAGGCATTGAATATACATAGGAGTGAATTAAATCAAGAGCATTAGCTTTACGCGAGACACCAGAATAATATGAAGACTTCTTTTGTTTACCATACAAACAGTCATTACAAAAATCTAACTTGGTGCCCTTTACATCAACCCTCTTCAAAGAGGAGAGCACATCAAGTCCCTTCTGGCTCATATGGCCAAGTCTTTTGTGCCACAACTCCAAATGAGAAGCAACTTCGGCCACTGCAAGAAACTTGCCAGGCAAAGCTTTGCCATGTAAATAGTACAATGTACCACTCTTGTATCCCTTGACAATGAGCATTGATCCCTTAAGCAACTTCCATGAACCCCCAGCAAAAATGGTTGTATAACCCTGTGCATCCATCTGGCCTACAGACAATAGACTCTTCTTGATGCCTGGTACATACCTTACATCTTTAAGCATAAACTCTTGGCCATTGTTTAATGCCAAGCGCACAGTGCCCATTTCTTCAATGTCACAAGCATGGTTATCCCCAAGGTAAACCTTGTCATACTTGCCTGCAAGATAAGAAGCAAAACACTCCACAGATGGAGTCACATGAAATGAGGCACCCGAGTCTACTATCCAAGACTGTGTAAGGCCATCATTTGCACTTAGCAATGCATCAATGACATCTCTACGTGAGATAAGCATGTCTTCTGCATTTGCTACAACAAAATCTAAGGGGCATGAAGCTACAACCAAGATCTCCTCACTGTCGGATAACTCTGTGATAACTACACTAGAGGATACATTGACAGTCTCCGAATCTTTGGAGGAGGTACCTGCTAATTTTTCCCCTTTCTTATCCTCTGTCTTCTTCTTCTCCTGTGATTCGTTCTTTCTTTCCTTCTCTTTCTTGAAATACCTGCAATCTGGCTTCTTATGGCCTTTTCTGCCACACTGATGTCACATCCTTATCCCTAGACTTGCTTTTGCTCTTGTTTTGAGTCTTGGTACCTGTATTTTGCTTCTGACTTCTGCCTCTCGCATTGTAAGCAGAACTGCCACCTTCCCCACCACTAGACTTGCGTCTAATTTCCTCATTTAAGATGGAGCCTCGCACTCCATCATATGTGAGGTTGGGGCTATTACTCAAAGAAACCACAAGCATTTCCCATGAGTCTGGCAAAGTCATCAACAAAAATATGGCTTTCAACTTGTCATCAAAAGGTTGAAGCCCAGTATCCTGTAGCTGACTCATAACACTGGTGAAAGCAATTAAGTGCTCAGAAGCCGATTTGGCTTCGTCAAGCATCATGTTCACCAGTTTGGGCATCAAATGCACCTGATTCACAGGGGTGGCATTCTCATAAGTGGCCTTCAACTTATGCCAAATTGCATGTGCACTGTCCAAGCCCTTTATGTCCACGAGAATGTCATCGGTCACAACCATTTTGATGTAGGCCTTTGCTCTCTTGTGAGCTTGGCCCAATCCTCATCCGGCATGTCCTCAGGCTTTACAGCCAAAAGGGCGTCCTCACAATCCTTGAGGAACAAAATCCCCTGCATCCTATCCCGCCATAGGTCGAAACCTGTACTGTCAAATCGCTTGATTTCCATCAAGCTCTTGGCATCAGACGACGAGGAAGTAGAGGCCATTTGCACGGATAAAAATACAGCAGAAAGTGTCTACACAAAATCTGAAAATTTTCAGTGATCACAATGTACCGCACGCTGCATACAATGTGCTGAAAATTTCAGCAATTAACAAGTATCCCCAATGCGTACTTGCATAAACCCACAAAAGGCGTACATAAACCTCAATTTGTGTACATAAAAACAGTCCAATTTTGAATTTTCTGCAAATTTACTGTTTTGGCGCATCAATTTGCATCAAACGGACCTGTTTTGAGTGGAAAAAGCAAGGGGCATTCACGAGAATCGATTTAGAACACCTGCGTTTTGCTGTTTTGACCTGTAATTTTTTGGTTTTTACCTGTTTTGACCTAATTTCAGCTTGTTTTAGGCTGTTTTGGAAACCCTAATCACCCTAGGTGACACCGGAAGCAAGGGGCTTCGCGATGAAAGCGAAAATTTGACGCGAGAGAAACCTTTCGCCTGTTGTCCAGCCACCTGCGCAAAGCTTCTGAAACCCTAATCTGGCTCTGATACCAGTTGTTGAGCGTGCGGCGGTATGTGCAAGTGAAAGAGCACGCGAGGAAGTGCAGTGTGTGTGCAGAGAGGGGTGGCGAAAGCCAGCAGGAGAGGAAGCGATTGCGGAACGATGAGGGAGAGAGAGGGCTCACGTTTTTGGGGAAAACTCAATAAGTGAGTTTTGGGTTTTTTCACTTTTATTATAAGTGACCGTTAAAAAATGTGTCCAGGTTCATATTGAACCTGGACAAAGTATAAAAATGTACAAAAAGGGGTTATTTAGGTCTTTAACCCAACATTTATGTCCACCAGAATGTCATCCGTCACAGCCATTTTGATATAGGTCTTTGCCCTCTTGTTGAGCTTGGCCCAATCCTCATCCGGCATATCCACAAGCTTTACTGAACAATGAGGGAGAGAGAGAGAGCTCACGTTTTTGGGGAAAACTCAATAAGTGAGTTTTGGGTTTTCCCACTTTCATTATACTACCTTTAAAAAATGTGTCCAGGTTCAATATCCAGGTTCATATTGAACCTGGACAAAGTATAAAAATGTACAAAAAGGGGTTATTTAGGCCTTTAACCCAACAAACAAGTCGAGTACCTCTCAGAACCAACCGCACGGTAAGACCAATGGTAAGTAGAACGGTAATTCTTCGTCTCAATCTTCTTCTTACACCTCGAGCACAAAACTCTCACAATGATGATAAAGAAAAGGCTAAAACTCAAGAAACCTCTAAGTCGACGCCTGATGAAAAATGTGCTCAAGGAATTTTAGGAGGTAGGTTAACTCTTGAAGAACTAGCCGTATATGCACGAGAAGGAAGATGTTTTGAATGTCACACTTAAAGGTCACATTAAACAAGTTTGTCCTAAGAAAGCACCTAAAGAAACCATAGAATCCACATGATTTGTTAATGCACTCAGTGAGAACATTGTGTCCAAAGTTTCTCATGATCATGTAGATGAGTCTCTCATGCAGTGTTATGGTCATGTGAATAGTAAATGCATTGTGATCTTGTTTGATTCGGGTAGTATGCAATGTGCATGATGTGATTAGTGATTCTCTTGTGAAGAGCGCACGTTTAGAAGCTCTTTTAATAGATCCCATTGTAATCTCTGGTTTTGCTCTTGGCATGCACTCTTCTTTCACGCATGAATGTCTTGATGTGACAATGTTAGTTCAACATGTCGGTTTTCATTGTAGATTTGTGGTTTCTCCTCTCAAAAGATGTGATTTGATTTTTGACATCAAGTGGTTTAAAGGTTATAATCCACACATTGATTGGAAATACAACACTTTCTCTCTCACAGTTGAAGGAGCACCTCCCGTGGTCCTTCGTTGTGACAAGAACATTCCGTCTTTGCCACTAGTCTCTCACTCATGTTTCGAAAGAGGATAAAACACGTAGTATCATAGTTTCTCTCAGTACAGAGTCCCACAGTCTAGAAAAGAACCAGTCATTGCATGAAAAGGAATCTCTTTTTGTCATTCCTTCTCCGAAGCACGACATGGACTTTTTGTAGGATAGAGATGTGATTGTTTGTTGGGATCACTATGCCTTCACGTTACTCCAATCTGTACCGAGTATACCTTGGGGTGACTACCAAGCTAGATGGTTCTAGTCTTGTGAACAATTTGGTGGTTTGGATGATGATGTTTCTAGTGAAGCTAACCTCATTGCAAATATGATCAGTCACGCAGTGTCACGTGACACATCCCAACCCTATGTGTCCGTGGACAAGCTACACCACAGCAGGGTTTAATCAATCTTGTCAGTCTAGATTTAGCAGTGATCTGGTACTTTTGTGAGTCTATTCGTAGACCGTGCATGCCCAGTCACTTAGCATAGATGCATATCCTCCGGTTGCACACAACATGATCATAAGCATTCCCATCATTTACAAGCGAAAGAAAACCCCAAGAACCCAAGAACCAAGACCCTCAAGAACCTAAGTTCCTCGTGAACTTAAGAACCCAAGACCACAAGAATCCACAAGAACCCACGACTTCAGAATGGTCATCACTCGAAGCGGAATGGATACTTCGCTTGGAGGTGATGAGCATGAGAGAGGCGAAGAAGAATTTTCCCCACCAAGAGGTTTTTCCGACCCTCCCACTTCACCATCTACGACAAGGATTGCACTAACTCCTACGGAGGCTTTCGACAAGAGGATGATGGACAGGAAGTTGGAAAGCGAAGAAAGAATCGCAGCCATAGAGCGTACGTACCAAGAAAGAATGGCAGTCATAGCCCATGCGAGGGAGCAAGCACGCTTGGAAGCCAAAGCAAGGGCAACAGAATTTGATCGAGAGAACAAAGCAAGACAAGCAGAATTTGATCGCGAGAACAAAGCCCTCAAAGAAAAGAGTAACCAACACAACAAAGAGTTCTGGCGACTTTATTCTCAAGTTCAGGCATAGATGCAAGAGATTTGGGGAAAGGAGACTCTCTCAGTCTCTTCTTCTCCCAAGCATGACACATAGGATTTGCATGATTGGGAAGCATGATGAATTGAATAATTTGCATGATGATTTGGATGACAAAGATAAGCATGATGATTTGAATGATATTGCTAAGCATGATGATTTGGATTCCAATGACAAGCATGATGATTTGCATGATCAAGATGTGATTTCTCACAAGCATGATGATTTGCATGATGAAAATGTGATTTCTCACAAGCATGATGAGTTGCATGAAGATGATGTGATTGTTCACAAGGATGATGTGTTAGTGGATGCTTTTTCTAGCGAAGCTAATCTCGTTGTAGATTCGATCAGTCACGAAGAACCGATCTTGACTTTCGAATCGAGGTCCAAAGAACCCCCACAGGACGATTCGATCATTCAGGAAGAAGTGATCTTGGCTCTCGAACCTAGGTCCAAAGAACTATCACAGGAAGTATTATGTGTTCCCATGATTGATACGCACGCATTGTTCGAGTGTTTCATTTGTGATCGTTTCCTGTATTTTAGTCAGCATCGTTATGTGATCCCTTTTCCTAGGCATGACATATTGTATGTTGAGCACGTTTCTCTCATGGATGAGCGCGAATGTATGCGGTTTTTTCATGAAAAGCTGACAGGTTTGTATTTAAGGAAGTCACATTCCGTGTTTCTTCCTTGACATGACACAGTTTCCGAACGAGCACATGATAGTATGCGCACTGTAACAGACTTGGACACTCCAAGTCAAGAATCAACCGCGACAACACCAAATAACCACTTCAAAACAAGTCACAGATCACAATAGATGTACACTGGCCCGGCGGAGTTCCGTGCCTAGAGATATTGGCCCCAAAGACTGGCGCCCCTTTCGGTATTTCTTTTTATATTAATCAAATCAAAGTACAAGAGAGCGGTTAGGGTTTCACTCTCAGACTCTGCGTCCAGATGCTCTGAGAAGTGAGGCCCTCACCACTAATTTAAAGGTTACAAGGGATGCCCAAAAGCAGAGCCCCAAAAGCTTTTAAAATCAAAAGCAGTAGTCCCATAGTTACCAAGAACGGGAAACCAGAACGGGAACGGGGAACGAGAACGCAGAACAAAATGCCATTCCCTGTTACGGGTACTCACGTTTGAAACACGGAACGGGGATTCGGAACGGGGATTTGGAATGGGAACGGGGAACGGAGACTTGAAAACGGCCATTCCCTGTTACTCTGAGTAGTCCTCTCTCTCTCTTTAGAGAGTCTTTTCTTTTCTTATATAAAAAAAAGCAAAATTCGCGTTGCTCATCATTTCATTTAAAAAAAAAAAAAAAGCCTCCGCGATTTTCGGAAATTAGGGTTTCTGGCAGAAATTAGGGTTTGTAGGAATTTTAGGGTTTCTGGCAGAAATTAGGGTTTCTGCTGTCCGCCACGTCATCACTTTGTGACACGCACCAAGCATGGGCATTTCCATTGTGATTTGCCACAGTTGATTGATTTCGATCAAACAGAAAAGATTCGATCTCATTGTTTGCATGTGTTTGATGAACGGGTTGTCACTCCGTCTCTATGTTCATCTACATTGCATACACAGTCTTTAGTGAAGCCAATATTTTTTTCCTTCACTTTACATGGAATGGGTATGCTCATGGTTGTGTTGGAAGTGGTTTCAGGAATTTTCAGCCATGGAGATTCTTGAAGAAGAAGGAAGCAGATCTCTAGACGAAGCTGAAGCAAGGAAGGAGCCACTGAAGACTTTGTGTCTCTTTCGGCGCGGCCTAAAGAAGCAAGTGTTGCAGACCTTTATGAAGTTCAAGTACCGCACGACCCACACATCAGAACCCACACATCAGAGTGGGCCGACGAAGAGTCCCTTCCAGGATTCTGGATGCCTTTGGCGATCTCCCTCGACGCCATACAGTTCGGTACCAGTACCTCACTTTGAAAAGGAGGGGATGTCACGTGACACATCCCAACCCTATGTGTCCGTGGACAAGCTACACCACAATAGGGTTCAGTCAGTCCAGTCAGTCTAGATTTAGCAGTGATTTGACACTTTTGTGAGTCTATTCGTAGACCGTGCATGCCCAGTCACTTAGCATAGATGCATATCCTCCGGTTGCACACAGCATGATCATCAGTATTCCCTTCAGAATCCATCAGATTCAGTCAAGGGAAATTTCTAGTGCATTTAGCCTATTTTCCCTATTTTTGGTATTTTCACTTATTATTTTTAAGTGACTTTCCAACAAAAGTAGGTAGGGCAATTTTTCTAAGTTAATATATAAGCAAACTCAAGTTAGCACCTTCTGGCAGAAGAGGCAACAGGAGCACATGCTCAACAGGCACCTTCTCAGCAGGACCCAGCAAGAACCTTGGCGTTTTCCATTGTCGTCACCGCCAACACCATTCAAGACCTAGCGCCATACTCTCCATCCCTTGGCGTATCCTCCCCCAGCAAGACCATCGCCATCAATTCTCTTGCTTGGTGTTTTCCCCTACCCAAAGGCAGCCCTTCCCCTAGCGTTTACTAACGCTAGCAACCTCTGCAAGTTCTTAGCGTTTTCAGCCCAAAAACGCCAGCAATGACCTGCAACTCTCAGCGTTTTCAGCCAGCGACATCAGCCCTAAAAACGCAGATATTCAGCAGATGAAACAGCAGCAGATCAGCCCTAATCGGATGCAGAAGATCCCCCATTTTCAGCCCTCGAAAACGCAGCCAAAACAGTCATTTTCAGCCACCGAAACAGTCCCGAAACTCAGCAGATAGAAGACCCCAGATTTCAGCCATCAAGTCGTCGTCGTCATCACCGTCGTCGTCATCGGCATAGTCCAAGTTGCATTCAGTCCATTGCATACGCATTGTACCACTTTGTGCAATCAAAAAGTAGACCACTCTCATCGAGGAGAGTGGGGCCTTCGGAGGAGGGTTTTACGTCTCTGGTGTCGTATCTCTCTTCTCTCGCTATCTTTCAGTCTCATACACGTGCACGCACATTGTCCATTCACTTTGTTCGTGATCATAGCACTTTCCATTAAGAATGGAAGGCTCTACCTTCCATAAGAACTAAAAGGAACCTTGAGCACAGTTCGGAGCACTCATCTTGAGCAAAGCGCAAACAATCATTCCGCTGCACCTAACACGCAGGACCGATCTTGGCTCTCGAGTCGAGGTCCAACGAACCCATTCAAGAAGTATTTTGTGTTCGCATGATTAGTCAATACATTGTCGTCATCGTCAAC
This sequence comes from Adiantum capillus-veneris, assembly GCF_014529385.1. Taxonomy (NCBI): domain Eukaryota; kingdom Viridiplantae; phylum Streptophyta; class Polypodiopsida; order Polypodiales; family Pteridaceae; genus Adiantum; species Adiantum capillus-veneris. Next base: position 5,105,741 of record NC_140950.1, on the reverse strand, counting down.
ATCATTGTCGTCGTCGACATCATCATCGTCAAGTACCACATAATCTAGAAGCATTGCATGAGACCTTTGTGCAATCTAAAGAAAATACCTCTCTAGCAATAGAGAGGGAGGCCCTTGGAGGGGGGTTTGCAACCCCATCTGGTGTCGTCTCTTCTCTCTCTCTCTCTCTCTCTCTCTCTCTCTCTCTCTCTCTCTCTCTCTCTCTCTCTAGCACTCTCATGCACTCTCACTCACAATTTGCATTCCCTTTTGTTTTGGTCATTGCACGTTCTCTCATCAAGTCGAGGAAGACTCCCCTTTTCTCCAAGTGAAAGGAACCTTGAGCACTCACTGTTCACTCATCCCGAGCTTACACCATCATTCACTTCTGCTGCACATTACATTTCACTTATAAAAGGAGGCTAAGGACTCATTTGTAGACATCGATCTCCACTGGTCGATGGCTAGTGGTCTGTTCGTGAGGCTAAGCGTGCCAGAGGTCAACTTGAGGAGGTGAGGCCGGGTGGCAAGGGACGCTCGGACTGTAGGTTTTACGATCTCGTATGTTGGCCCTAGCTAGCAGGTGCCCACCGGATGGTGGCTGTGGTAAGGTGGTTAGCCCGATGCGTGTTCATAGGCAGTCTCCTTGAGTTCGTTTCACTTGGTCTAAATGGCCCTAAAGCTCCTTAAAATACCCATTTCTGTCCATTAAATGTTAAAAAAAACTGGCCGTTCAGCATTCCGGGTGCCGTTCCTTCCATGCGGCCTGCCTGAACCAATTGACTCCCGTGTGTTCTTGGCCGTCCCAACCCATCTGCATCTGCTTGTTCCTCGGCCTTAGGGCCCCGTTCCACATTCCCATGTTTCTATGGTGCCAGTGTGCCTACCAGCAGCCCTCTCCGTCGCTCGTGCCATTCCTTAAAGACTAATGTCGAGGCCAAGGTTTGTGGAAAAGGAACTGTGGTATATATCTGGCACCTTGGAGTGTGGCTATGGTCGCTCCAAAGGTCCACATTGCAAGGTTGGTGTGTCTTTGATGGGCTGGTGAGCGAGATTCATGATGCTCTATGACAGGAGTACTTTTCACATTTGGCTTGTGACTTATTTCATGGAGTAGCAAGCGGCAACCCATGGTGTCGATGGAGGCAGAGTACAGAGCAGCTTGTTTCACTACTTGTGAAGGCATTTGGCTTTGGGGATTACTTGGGAAGTTGAGTTTTTCCCATACTGGTGCCACACTCTTGTTATCCGACAATCAAAGCTACTTATCTATTGCCAAGAACCCAATATTTCATGCTCGAACCATTGTGTATAGAGGTTCAGTATCACTATGTTCAGGAACAGGTTTTGGCATGATACCTTTCATTGAGATACTCACGAAGTCTGCTCCTCGGATTTTGTTAGCACACCTCAGGCTTCTACGAGCTGTTTCAGGCTTCAATAGCAGGTGCGGAGGGAAAAGGGGGGGGGGGGGGGGGGGGGGGGGGGGGGGTGTTAGAGTGCTTCATGGTTTATGGCATTCTTGTATGGCTAGTGGTTGTTCCGGTCCGGCCACCCATTGCATTGCAGATAGATTCATGGCCCCGGAGCCTTATAGCGGCTCCGTCTGGTCATTTGGGCCAAATGGTGGGGTTTCCCGTTTTTAACTGAATGTATGGGGTTGTAGGTTTTTCAGTTCCGCTTCCATCTTGTGACACACTGGTGATTGGGGCTTACAAATGGAAACAAGAGAGTGAAATGCTGCTAATATAGGATATATTACAAGGAGGGAGAGCACTACATGGCAGATGTAAGATATGTAAGGTGACTTTCTGTTAATGCAAAATTCTGAAAGGTTTTTACTGTGCATCTTGTAATATATCATTTTCTCATTGTATGCCAAGTGCTTTTAAGCAGATCGATTTGCATATATTGAAGTACAGTCATATTCTCTCAATCCATCCATATTCTTCCGAGATGGTATGCATCAGTTATTTATGTGACTATCCATTCTTCAGATTATGTAATAACTATCTATAATCTAAGCATATTGTGGTACATTGTTCAACTCTATTAAAAAAATTACTTACACCTGTCACCTTCAAGCTTAACGTTTCGCACTCTTTTCTTGGCAGGTTCATTCACATGTGGATGTATACAATCTTTCTAGTAATCAATGGGGAGACCGTTTTGATATGCCACAGGATATGGCCCACTCTCATCTAGGAATGGTTTCAGATGGGCGATACATCTATGTCGTCACGGGTCAATACGGTCCTCAGTGTAGAGGACCAACTGCAAAAAATTTTGTGCTTGACACTCAGACAAAGAAGTGGTCAGAACTGCCACCACTTCCGAAGCCAAGGTAGTAGTGTAAACAGTAATCTACGAGTCTGGCTTGCATTGCAAGAGCAATGTGGTCCCATCCCGTCATATTTCACTCTGCAGATATGCTCCAGCTACACAGCTTTGGAGAGGTAGATTACATGTCATGGGTGGCAGCAAAGAAGATCGCTGGGAGCCTGGGTTGGAACATTGGAGTATTGCTGTGAGTACTGGAAAGGCTCTAGAAACAGCATGGAAACCTGAGGTTCCAATCCCTCGTGGTGGCCCTCATAGGTATGGATGATCATCTTGCTCCGAGTACGTTGAATAGCCTCCGGCAGTGGTTCTTGGTAATGGTATTATTGATGATGCTGTCGGGGAAGGCCGCTAGCAAGTGGCAAGCATGTGTGATTTCTTGTTTTTGTTACAATATTGTAGAGCCTGCGTGGTGGTTGAAGATCGCCTGTATGTAATAGGTGGCCAAGAAGGTGATTTTAAAGCCAAGCCTGGGTCTCCCATTTTCAAATGCAGCAGACAACGTGAGGTCAGCGATTTATAGCTGTTTGTATTCTGAACTTGAACATGAGTCAGGTTCTTGAAGTAAGATGCTTGCAGGTAGTTTTTGGCGATGTCTATATGCTAGGAGGTGACGCCAAAGAATGGAAGACTCTACCCTCCATGCCAAAACCAGACTCTCATATTGAATTTGCTTGGGCAGTTGTAAATCAGTCTATTTTCATTGTGGGTGGTACAACTGAGAAGAATCCTGTGACAAAGCGGATGGTTTTAGTGGGTGAAGTGTTTGAGTTCAACTTGAAAACATTGGTCTCTCTCTCTCTCTCTCTCTCTCTACAAAGTTGGGAGCTCAAATTTTTGTTTGAGTGGTGGCTGTAATATTCAATTCTGATTTCTTGATGTCCGTGGCACAGAAATGGAGAATTGTTGGCAAAATGCCTTACCGGGTGAAAACTACTCTAGTGGCATTTTGGAATGGATGGCTTTATTTCACATCTGGTCAGAGGGATAAAGGGCCTGCAGATCCTAGCCCAAAGAAGGTCGTCAGGAGAACTTGGAGAACCAAGTTGAGTTGATCTCTTTTCTTTTTGTTCTCAGAGTCCATCTCTATGGTGGTTTTACTTACTTCAAATGAGCATCGAGCGTCCTCGCCACGCAGAGATGAAAATATGTTATTTGTAGCGTTCTCTTTGGCAGCTATTGGGAGTAATACGGAATGTTCTGTAATGAAACAGCTGGATAACCACCAGGGGGTAACCAGCATTGAGATCATGCATCTGGTCGTGTCGACCAAGATTGCTCCATCTGAAGGTGGCAAACATAAAGTGGGAACAGCTTGTCTGCGTCGTTGCCTTTGGTGGTGGTCACCATGATAGTTGTGGAGTCCTCTTTCTGGGAGGAGGAACTGTTTCGCAATTTCGTAATTGTTGAGACCCATCTTTGAATGCCACAGGGTGATTCTGAGCGCAGGAACATTGTCATTAATTTCATTGTTGCATCTCATGCAAACTGTTTTGGTACATTTTTGTCGTCACTGGTGTAAGGGTAACCCCAACTTGAGGCACCATATGAGAAAGCCCTCTATGTAATCTCTGTAGCTAGTGATTGTAAAGCACTAAGCCTATTTAATAGGTTATTCTCTAATGAAATATTAGCACTTTTGAGCATTATCTCTCTCTCTCTCTCTCTCTCTCTCTCTCTCCATTTTTGCTCTTGGCATAACCTTACCCTAACCTCCATATCTCTAACCCTAATAGTAATACCATGTCTTTAACCCTAATCTCAATCTCTCTCTCTCTCTCTCTCTCTCTCTCTCTCTCTCTCTCTCTCTACATTTTTGCTCTTGGCATAACCGAACCCTAACCTCCATATTTCTAACCCTAATAGTAATACCATGTCTTTAACCCTACTCTCTCTCTCTCTCTCTCTCTCTCTCTCTCTACGTTTTTGCTCTTGGCATAACTTAACCCTAACCATTGAATGTATACTTGTTTTTATTGGGCCTTATATATGTAAGTAATTGGACGATAAATTAGTGCTCTTTCAACCTTTACAATTTCTTGCACTGCAGCAATTTAGGCTTGTGTGTGCGTGCTATTTGAAAGCATTGAATTCTCATAGCATCTTTTGGTGAGGACAAAAGGTTAAAAAAATAAAGAGCATGGGAAAGCGCTTTTCTTTGGGCTCCTTTGACTTTTGGCACATAGGTCTCACACTCAAACGGGCGGTGTCTATTGGGTGGACTTTAAGAGCTATTAACTATATTCCATAGACGGGTCAGGTCCATCGGCAATATGATCACGGATTTGCCTAGTTACTTTGTTAGCGTAGAAGGCAAAATCGCAATGCTACCCTCTCATTAACCCACATGTCGGGCATATTCTTAACGAGCCTCGCTTTTTCAATCGTAGGCACGCTCGTTGTAGCAGCTCGTCGGCTCGTCTCCACAGGTTGTCTCTTGTGCCCAATTGCTTTAGCAGCTCCCATAGGCTCCAGGCAGCTTGAAGCGAACCTTAATACTATTGATCAAAACTACAAAACTATGCATGGCAGGAGCACTGCCAAGTTTAGCTGCATGAGCGGGCACTTTGAAGTTTTTGATTGCTACCTCTGGGATTAGCCTTGTTCTCCTCTCCAACATGGCCCTCGTCCTCATGTGTGTTGCTTGGCAGACTTTGAATCTCTTCTTGCTTGGTTGCCTCAAGGAAGCCAAAGTTGAACGACTCAATGAACAATTTTGGCGCGAGCCTATAGAGATCCTCTTTGCCATGATTATCTTCAGAGACGAATTCAATGTGCCCTTTGTGGCTATGGTGATTGTTTTACTCTTCATTAAGGCATTTCATTGGCTTGCTCAAAAGTGGATGGAGTTTATTGAGACAACTCCGGTAAACTCATGACTTCTCCAGATTCGGATGGTGATCTCCTTTCTTATGATGCTCCTCTTCTTGGATTGCACCTTTCTATACACACATGTTGCCTCTCTTTCCTATACAATAGGACAAAAAAGTGCTCGAGGACTTCTTGTGCGCAAAATGTCGCCACTTGGAATGCATTAATTACGGGATATGCGTAACAAGAGATGGGCAAGAAAGCTCTAGGCTATTTTCAACGAATACAAAGCAAGTGCATCTCTCCCAATTCAATCACCTATACTTTTGTGTTGAAGGCTATGCTTAGACCTTGAAGGCAGGCTTAAAAATTCACTATGATATTGTTAGTCAAGGGTTGTTGCAAAAATTTGTCGTGCTTGGCAATGCTTTGGTCAATACGTATGCTAAATGTGGTGCACTCCAGAAAGCACAAAATGTGCTTAAGGAGCTTCTTGTCGTGAATGTCGTCTCTTGGAGTGCATTGATTCGGGATACTCCCATTAAAAGCAAGCTAGAAAACTCTTGGTTGTTTTCAGCGGATGCAAAGCAAGGGCCTCTCTCTAGATGCAATCTCATAATTGTACATCTTGAAGGCATGTGGCTATGTGCAAGATGCCGATACGGGCTTGAAAATTCATTTTAATATTGTTAGTCAGGTACTATTGTAAAAAATTGTCGTTCTTGGAATGCCTTGGTTGATATATATGCCAAATGTGGTGCTAGATGTCATCTTTTGGAACGCTATGATTGCAGGATATGCCCGACAAGGACCAATGGCCATGAGCTCTGGGTATGTTTTCTGAGGAGCTTACTATTTGGAACGACGTTAACTGATTGCCGGATACGCACAATAGGAGTAGGGACAGAAAGCTCTAAGCTATTTTTAGCAGATGCAAAGTGAGGGCCTTTGTCCAGATGCAATCACCTCCGCGTGCATCTTGAAGGCATTTGGCTCTACACAAGAGGTTGATATGGGCTTAAAAATTTAGTCTGATATTGTTAGTTAAGGGCTCCTGCAAAAAAATTTGTGCTTGGCAATGCCTTGGTTGATACATATGCTAAATGTGGTGCACTTTAGAAAGCACAAAACGTGCCCGAGGAGCTTCCGCTCTTGAATGCCGCCTCTTGAAGTGCATTGATAGTGAGATACGCGCAGCAAGAGTAGGGCCAGAAAGCTCTTGGCTGTTTGCAGTGGATGCAAAGCGAGGGACTCTCTCCAGATACAATCAGATAAGTGTGCATCTTGAAGGCATGTGGCTACACGCAAGATGCCGATAAGGGCTTTAAAATTCATTTGATATTGTTAGTCCGGGGTTGTTGCAAACACTGTCGTGCTTGGCAATGCCTTGGTCGATAGGTCTGCCAAATGTGGTGCGGGATGTCGTCTTTTGGAATGCATTGATTGCAGGATATGCCCGACAACAGCCGGGCCATGAAGCTCTGGGCTGTTCTTGCAGGTGCTTGAGGAGCTTACTATTTGGAACGGTGTTAACTGATTGTAGGATATGCACAACAGGAGCAGGGATAGAAAGCTCTAGGTTGTTTTTAGCGGATGCAAAGCGAGGGCCTTTGTCCAGCACAAATCACCTATGCATTGCATCTTGAAGGCATGTGGCTCTATGCTAGATGTTCACTATGATATTGTTATTCAAGGGATGTTGCAAAAAATTGTCGTGCTTGGCCATGCCTTAGTCCATATGTATGCTAAATGTGGTGTACTTTAGAAAGCACAAAACATGTCTGAGGAGCTTACCGTCATCCCGAATGCCGTCTTTTGGAGTGCATTGATTGTGGGATACGCCCAACAGGAGCAGGGCCAAAAATCTATGAGCTGTTTTTAGTGGATGCAAAGTGAGGGCCTCTCTCCAGATGCAATCACATACGTGTGCATCTTGAAGGTATGTAGCCATACGTAAGATGCCAATATGAGCTTAAACATTCACTATGATATATGCAAGATGCCAATATAAGCTTAAACATTCACTCTGATATTGTTAGTCAGGGGTTGTTGCAAAAACCTACCGTGCTTGGCAATACTTTGGTCAATATGTATGCCAAATGTGGTGCTCATGTGCGAGATGTCGTCTTTTGGAACGCACTGATTGCATCTACCATTGTAAAAGAGACATCTCGACTCTTCCATACGAAAGCTTGGTAACACAGCTTCAAGCTTTGCAATGTCCAGTCCGCCTCCATTATCATGTTTGTTTCAAGCAGTGAGGTCATACGAAAGCTTAAATGCAACCTGCGTGCATCGACGATAGTCATTCCATGGCACGATGAGTAAGCATTACCATTTTTTTACTTTTGACACTAAGAACGCAGTTAATGAATGCACTGAAAATTACACGCTGTTGTGGGAATGGCATGATCTCTTGTATTATAAAAATTGGGGAGGCCTGTGCAAACTCTCAACTCAAGGAGACTTGCATGTTTTTTTTTTTGAAACATAAAATGGAACAACAAACAATTCATAACATTGACGTTTTGTATGATTATGAACATTGAGTTTGATAGAACTCTAATCCTTCTTGTGGTTTTTTGCGAGATATACCACTGAAACACTACGATACTCTCTCTCTCTCTCTCTGCGTTTCATTTTAATGTCTTTCTTTCTCGTTCATAAATATCTTAAACATAATTAATAGCATCAAATAATAGAACTTGTCTATTTCTTTTATTTTTTATTTGAGAAGTGTTGAAATTACATATATAGGTTTTTAATACTTTGCTCGATCTCAATTTGATTCGAACAGCTAACGAAGCACTCTAGTTTACCCTAAACCTATTGAACCACTATAGGCCTGTCGTCTCATCTCGCCTTGGCTCTCAGTGGCTCGAGCACATGCAACCGATATGGTCACACAACTTCGCCACAAGATCACTTGAGGTCCAACTTTGCTGCCAAGGGTGCTTCCCTCTGATAGTGACTTGTTCTTCGTGATTGTTGGCAGCTATGCGTTGCAACGTACACCTGGCCTCACACTGCCTTGTGTTCGCTCAACCCTTGCCCTTCAAAATTCATGCGCTTGATAGCCTCACACCAAGTATCATCACCCGCTGCCTCACGTCATCTGCGGCTCCTCTTCTCCACTCGTCACCCGCAAGTTGCCTGGTTCGTGCTCGCTGTTCATTGGCCTGCGTAGTCAATGCCATTTTGTTGGTTTTGTTTATAAGCGGTAAGAGTGCTTTCACTCCAACCAAAGGGAGCTCACAAACCCACCAAGGGCTTCTCATTAGTTGAGCACAAACCCTTTCAACCATTTTCTTTTGATGCCAGAAAGTAGTTTCTTCTATGACATTGAATGATATTGTACAAGTGTGACCGTTATTCTCTATTAAAATCCTACACATCGTTACACAAAAGTAAAATAATGCAATGTATGTTTATTCTGAAGAGATATCTCTTAGTGTGCACCATTGTTGAACTGTATGCAATTTTAATGTACAAAAGCACAATGCACACGGGACTAGACACTGCCATCAAAAGATATGGTAAGACCTTCCTACACATGATGAACAAACACACAAGCCTTGTAATGTATGTGCGCATTTCACCATTGGCCATGAAGATTGCATCCTCGTCAAAATGGACCAATGGCACCAATGAACATCAAGCAAGTGAAGAAAATGACAACATGAAGATGAAGATGATGACAACAACAACAATATACGACAACGACATAAAAACAATTTTGAAGAGGGCACACATGGCGACCTCTTCACACATACATGAATGAATGAATAAATGGTACTACCTAGGACTATTGGTGACCCTACTAAGCCCCATTCGTGAACCCAATAGAGAACCGCTATGATGTATCATGGGACATTGATCCATGGTCACTTAATCTGCTGAGAATCGTTACGATGTATATGATTAAAAATCGTGAAGTGCTAATTTCAATGAGAACCGGCATGATGTATCAAGTAAGTTAATCATGTCAGCTTAGGAGTACACCATAACATGAACATATGAACCCAAAAATCCATGAAGTCTTTGTAAAATCCTAAGTTTGGCTTAAGGGGGCAACTGTAAGGTTAGGTGCAACTTGAGGCACCATATGGGAAATCCCTCTAACCACCTAAAAAACGATATTCTTTAATGAAGCATTAACACTAGCATTATCATTATATTCATACTCTTTATGTATGCTCTTACTCTTGGCATAATCTAACCCTACCCTCCATATCTCTAACCCTAACCTTAACACCATGGTTAAGCTAAGGCTCGATCCTCCATAGCTTAATGCTAAACCATTGGTGATTGAAGAGCACGCTTCAACGCTTCTCAACAACTGTTTTGGGGAGTCTGATTCCACTTTCCTCAATGTGGAGACCGATCTTTTCATGCCATGGAGGCTCTATCATCATGAGGAGACCACCATCAAATTGATCTCTGTGATACTTGCATAAGAAATAAGTTGTTTTTGTTATTTTGTGACATAGAAACTTCTTTTGTTTGATTCTTTGTAAGAAGATATATTGTAGACAACCTGTCCTGCTTTTGTTCCCTCACCCTCACAACAAGAGCCGAGAAAGGCGTGCCTCTTTCGTTCCCTCACCCTCACAACAAGAGCCGAGAAAGGCGTGCCTGAGAGAGAGAGAGAGAGAGAGAGAGAGAGAGAGATTTGTGACTCAAAAACTTATTTTGTTTTATTCTTTGTAAACAGGAGCCGAGAAAGGCCTGCCCGGGAGGGCCGGGGGGGGGGAGAGAGAGAGAGAGAGAGAGAGAGAGAGAGAGTTCCACTACGGCCTACTCCAGTCGACAAAGAGAGCATCTCTTTTTGAAGCATCTTTGATTTTTTTTTTGGTGGTTCAGACAAACCACTTGCCTAAAGATGATAAGGAGCTCAATTTTCTTAGGCAAAAGGCCAGCCCAATCGGAAGCTGGCCCAAACGTGCAAGGAAAGGATCGCGGGTACATGGAGCTCTGTGATACAATCGTATGCGCATGTAGTTTGGTATAGTTCACACAAGGAAATGTTGATGGAACGCAGGGAAGAGGAAGCAAGACATCTTCGTGAGGCTCGTAAATGTTGCAGCTCAAAATTCTTGTAACCATCTGGGATAGAAGATGTCTGGAAGAAGAAGTTTTGATTCTGGCCTAACGCAAGGATGCCCAAGAAGAGCATGACGATTGAAAATTGCATAGAGAATGAGAGAGAAGACGAGGTGATTGAAGAGCTTGCATGACGTGTCAATCTTCCAAAAGCCCCTCCTCATGCAGTTCAGGTGTTGATTGTCAATTCTTATAAAACCTTCCAATCCATTCTATTATTTTCGATGCATCTTCCAAGAACCATACCAAAATTGTTGATACATGCTGTTGGGGTGGGTTTGTATTCATAAGGGCTCCCTCGTATGCTCAGTTTGTTTTTGAGAGAGAGAGAGAGAGAGAGAGAGAGAGAGAGAGAGGTGCGTTGCTATGTTGTGTATTGTAGTAGTAGGTAGGATCCTCTAATGTTTTTAAAATTAAAAATAGGGAAGATATTACTAATGTTAACAACGATTTGCTCCTTTTGCTTTATTTAGTTGCCCCTTGCTATTAAGAGCTAGTGCCACTTGCTCATATAGTTGCTTTTTTTCAACAAGGCAAGAGCAGTAGCTACTATATGCACCCTCTCTCTCTCTCTCTCTCTCTCTCTCTCTCTCTCTCTCTCACTCACACACACACACACACACACACACACACACACACACACACATCATAGTTGGATATCCTATAGGCGTTATTGGTTGTGTACATGCAGCGACAATGAAGCTTTGTGTTGTTTTCACCAGATGTGAAGGATACGCCTTTGACACTTTTCACTTTACGGCTTGTAAACTAACGCAAGACTCTGACATGGTGGCGGTGAGAATTCATGATGCTATTGATATGCAAGGAGATCACAATCTATGTGTGAGAGGAGGAAGGCGGGTGTACTTGTAAGGAGCGAGAGGTCGGGTGCAAGAGGCGATCGGGGGGTATAGGAGCGAGTGGTAAGTTAGGCTATTTATACATCAAAATGCACGTGCCCATCTCTCTCGAGCTTTGCAGCTCATTGATTCTGTACTTGTCTCTAGTTCAATGGGGTTTGATGCTCTGTTCCAAACAAATGTGTGCAGTCCTTGCAATTACATGAAATAACATACAAACGACGATTCTTCAGACCAGATGAATCCCTCTACACATGATTGAAATTGTACACAATTTGAAATGGATAGAGAGCTAGAGAGAGCATGGGAGTGATGCATGTACACCTCTTAGAGCCGAGAGCTATGCATACAATGAGAGAGAAGAGGGAGGGAAGGAGATCAACACCAAACGGGGAAAAGGCTACTCTGCCAACATGGGTCCCTCAATGAACCCATGTGAGTTTATATATCGATTCCAGACAAATTATAGGAATAGATAGAGTTTATTTGTGAGCAGCTTACTCGATCCTACTGGTTCGTTCCATATTATATTCAATACATGTGGAGATTCTGCCAAATTCCATCTGTCCTATGAAGGATTCACCATATTACTCACCACCCTCACAAAAGAAAGCGGCATATTCGAACCTTCCTCTCAATGCGCATGACTTTCACAAGTGCTCCCGTAACCAATCCACTAGTCACGTTGAGCTGTTCTGGTAAGCTATCTGTTTATATAAATATATATACAAACTGCCTCCGCCTGCACGTTATCGCCACCATGCTTCTGTGCGTCTCCAACTCCACGGCATCTTCACAAGCTCCCTCTTAGCCAGTGTGCCTCCCCTTGGCATCTACTGCATCTCCCCTTGCCCTACAATGCATCCCATTCAATTAAAAAAGATGTTGCATCGCTCTATGCCTATTGCGATACCTGCCATCTGCCATTCGCCTTTGACACGGATCTCATTTGATTCTCCACCTTTTTCGATTTTCTACAATTGGGTACCCCCTACTAGTTAGACCTTTTAGAGATAGACCAATGACACAAATTTCTTTATACCTGTTAGTCATACATCAAATATATAGTACCATTAAATACCTCTTTGTTAAAGAACTAAATGTCCTTGGTTGCTATGTTACCATCTTGCAACTCATAGCTTATCCAAAATAGTGACTAAAATTACATATCAAAAACATAATATAGCAAAATGAACTTCCATAAACTCTAAGCAAATTCATTCGTTTGTGCTTTTAATCATCCACATATTTCATATTTTAGTGTCCCATACCACTAACATAAGCAATATATGTCATATCCTTATGGAGCAATATATCATTTGTCACAACGATAGCACTATGGCATGCATGAAGAGAAAAAGAATTAGAAAAGTAGGGGTAATCCTATGTACTTAGAGGGAGCATTGAGAAGAAGTGAAAGTGGCTCAACCATAAATTTACACAGAAGAAGAAAAAGGAGGAGAATGTGGATTTCGTTCCCCTTTTACTCTTTCCTTTTCTCTTCTTTTGTTCTTCCTAGGAAACAACCTAATGGAAAGAAGGAGAGAACTTATTATAAGGTATATACAACCCCAATCTACCACAAAAATTTTACAAGTAGAGAGAAGAAGAAGAATATGTCAGAGGAGATGTCTTACACGTCAATGTATATCACAGCTTGAAGAAAGGGGTTTAATATCATAGAAAAAATCTCAATAGAACTTTAAGATCTGTCGAATATGACTTGATCTCAAGCTGTGGGAATCAAGTAACAATTTCTCAAGAACAAGCTCGGAAGGTCCGCATCTCTCGCAAGAAGAAGAAGAATCAGAGAAGTCTTTAACAAGGTAGAAACAATCCCAATAGAAGACAAAGTTTGGGAGTGCTAGAGTGAATACCAGGAAAACAATCCTAATGGATTACAACCTTTAATTTTTTTAAACAAAAGACGAAGAGTCATCAGCTGGAGACCGCATGAAACATAATAGCTCGCAATGCTACACACATTAAATAGATGAGCCGATGCACATTATGCATTGGGGGTTGGGGGGAGGCGACTTTTCAACCACTCACAAACAGCTGCGGGATTTTCTGTCCTGAGAGCAGTACTGAAAGTAAAAGTGGGTTGGTATCTCAAGACTACTTTGCAGATAGCAAGTCCTGCAGCTAGCAAGGATCCCTTCCACCTATTCCTACACTGTCCAATTACAAGAGCCCTTGCAGGTAAAATATGTTAATGGATACAAATGACCTACAAGATCCTATTCTTCAAGAATGATTTACTCATGGGAGGAAAGAGTAGAAAAAACCAAGCCATCATTATCTGCACACAAATTGTCTGTTTTTGCTACCTCAAGTAGGTTTGGAAATTAAGGAAACGGCTTGTCTTAAAAAATGACCACTTGATGACCAATTTCAAAGAGATTATTCAACAAAGCAAAGAAGTGATTGTCTCTATTGGAAACCACAAGAACTCTAAAGAATGGACTCAAACAATCAAAACCATTTCAGTTCTTGCATCATCCACCAGTCCACAAAATGTATCTATCCTGTACCTGTTGGATGTATAGATATGAAATGTGTAATGTGATTCCTCAAGGCACTTGACATGCTTGAGCAAATTGTACATTCCTTGTCGGTTTAATATAGCACATCCACTCAGAGTGAGTATGACAAAAATAAAAAAAGTATCTACTATCCTATTCTAAGCAAAATCCATCACACATTATCCTTTGCAATAAACAAGGAGCCGCCTTGTCTAGGGTAACTCTACTTTTCATTTTGAAGGCCAATATGCGTCCCTTCTAATAATTTTGGGCTTGCACCATAAAACTTTCAAAAAATTCAGCACAGCCATTTACCATGTTTTGTAGAGAGAGAGAGAGAGAGAGAGAGAGAGAGAGAGAGAGAGAGAGAGAGAGAGAGAGAGAGAGAGAGAGAGAGAGAGAGAGAGAGTCCAAAATGGGGTGGCCAAAGAGGAGAGAGGGGGGGCGGGAAGGAGTTTTTTCATTATTAAAGATTACCACGTGTATTGTCGCTCTTTCTCGCGTGTAATTTATGTTATTACCGCATAAATTATCGCTATGATTATTGCAAACATTACCGCCTCCCGCTTTGGCACTATAATATTCAAATTTGGGTACTTCTTTCTATTTTACATAAAAAAAAAGCATGACAATTTTTATAAAACATGGACAAAAAAATGGTATTGAGGCATGAAACGATGGTTATTTGGATAGGTTAGCTTGCACAAGGAATTTGGCCGCTTTGTCACTAATGATGATCCGCAAGTAGGACACGCATTGTGGTTTGATATGGACAACCCTACACGAAATAGAAGAGGCTTTGCACTCTTCTCCTAAACATCATATGCATTTCACCTGAGCAACTGCATCCTTGCATTCATCGCATAGTTTGAAAGGCTTTACAAAGTGGTGGCGGCGAGCTCTCTGGCTGTGAAGAGATCCGAGCAAGGAGCATAGTAAACGAGCTCTTGTTCAATTAAAGCATTCTACAATAGTGGAAGCACTCTCGCACTGTGCACAACACAAAATGTTAACTCCACTTGCAACCATAACTCTTCAAATAACTACAGAAGAAAATGTGTGAAGATGGATGTGTATGTGTGTATGTGTGTGCATGAGAGAGAGAGAGAGAGAGAGAGAGAGAGAGAGAGAGAGAGAGAGAGGTTATAACCATCATTATCTACCTCTAGCATTACCATGCAACACTTTGGAGCAAAAATATTCAAAGTTGAGTACTTCTTACTATTTAAAAACAAATCAATTATTAAGCATTTGATATTTCTCATAAAAAATTGGACAAAAAATGATAGATACTTGATCATTAAATTAATCACACACATTTGATCAACATTGATTAACATGCTTGATAAAATGTGTGTGTGTGTGTGTGTGTGTGTGTGTGAGAGAGAGAGAGAGAGAGAGAGAGAGAGAGAGAGGGACAACACGACAAAAACTTCTCATATAATAAAATATACAAAATGTTTATGAATCATCTTCAAACAGATCTCTACATGTGGTACCATTTAGATCTAAACCCATGGCTCTTAAATCAACAAAGAGAAACTGAATTGTCATTTGTAGTTGTGTTGGCTTCATCATCTTCGAATCCGTTATCTTCCATCTCATCATTATGATTATGACAATTATCCTCCTTGCTAAGATTGGTGATGGGACTTGATTCACTCTCTCTCTCTCTCTCTCTCTCTCTCTCTCTCTCTCAATGCACCCTCTCTCCCTCTGACCCCCCCCCCCCCCCCCCCCCCCCCCCCCCCCCCCCCCCCCCCCCCCCCCCCCCCCCTCTCTCTCTCTATCCCTCTTGTTAGCAAGATATATTTCACTCTCTTTATCACGCTCTCTTTGTATAACCTCAACCTCAACCTCAACCTCCCCCCCCCTCTCTCTCTCCATGCCGAGAGAGAGAGAGAGAGAGAGAGAGAGAGAGAGAGAGAGAGAGAGCTTCAACTATTTCAGCAAGACAGAGAGAGATAAAAAGATAAACAAGTAAGCACGGTATCAACAAAGTGAATAATAAATAATTTTGAAATGATTCATGAAAGATTTCATTTTCAATGGCAAAAAAATCACGTACAAAGCTTGCTCCAAATCCATCCCCCAGATAGCTCCCTTGACCTATAGACTGTGGCATTAGCTAAAGAAGATGAAACCAAAATGTATATTTCTATTTTAGACAATTATTCTCTTTCACCTTGGTAGTGTATATATGCCCAATTTCATGTGTATAAATCAATGTTTGGTTATAATTTTTGGTAGTTTGCTGTGTATGATAACAAGTCTGTTGTTCCTCGTCCCCATGGGTGAGGCAAGGGAGACCTGGGAAAGAATTCCTTCTTTGGATATTACTTGGAGAGTTTGAGCTATCCAAAATTTCTTGTCTTCCATTCCAACTTCTTCAAAGACAAGACAATCGAGATTCTTCTTATGGAATTGAAGACGCTTTCAAGATATCTTAGGAGGCACTATTGTTAGATGAATTGTAGATAAGATCATGCTGCTAGAGAAGCAAGCAACAATTTCAATGTTTGGTGTTGGCTATGTCGTCTATGGCATATTCAATTACTACTTTTTGACAAGTGGTGCGTATGGTTTGGCATGTGGAATCATAGACCCAAGCTAGTTACCACATTATAAAAAGCACAATCTACTTAGCCATAAACATTCACTCCTTCAAATTATAGAAGCCTCCCCTCAGGCTGAAGCAAACTTTGAGACTACATTATCCAACCTCGACATGCCAAGACGAGGGATGATAATAAAGGAACACGTTGTTTGAAACGACCAAGGCAAGAGCAAGAGAGACCCTTAGACAAGGCCAAAAGGCCAAAATACTCTATAATGTTTCTCGATGGCTAAATTATCCAATGTATTTTTTAATGCAAAAAATTTAGATTAGCTTTGCTCTTATATCTTGGAAATCACTACCATGTTTTGCTTCTTTGTTGCAAAAATACTCATATTAAAGAAATATGAAATTACATAATGTATTCTTGACAAAATGAATTTTGTGTCTAGATTTTTTTATTGCTGAGAGCTATGCTCCTTTTTTAGCCACCAATATGTCGTCTTACCGTAGAAGATGACTCCCATATTTCCTTCCTTCATTGTTTATTTCGCTAATCTTACTGCATGGCCAATCTAATTATCTTTGACTTGTTCATTTTGGTGTGACTCATGCATAAGTTTTTAGTACGTCCATTGATGTAGCTCCTCTAAGCTATGAGCTCCGTAGTAGTGGGTTTCCTCCTTGCCATGTATAGACCAGATACCCAAGTTGCCATATTTCCTTGCAAAACAAGACATGTGATTATATATAATGTGATGCATAGAAAACAAGCACATACAATACAAAGAAACACATTTTCAAATCAATACATTATCATATCAACAAATCAACTACATTACCATATAGTGAGTGATATGTCAATTTTTCCACACACCGATAAAAGTTTTGTGGAAGGTCTCCAAAGCCTCTTAAAAATTCACTTGGTTCATGTGTTCAATTTACAAAGTCTAACTAAGATTTCATCCAAGATTTCCATATCTTCACCGTGCAAGTCCTGGGACTGCAACATTGTCTGAGAAACTCTTGCGTTGTGTAGATTTTTCCACATGTTGTATCTGAATGCTTGTATTTCTTGTAGACTATGGCTTTTACATTGTCTTCTACTTGTACACAATAATAGGAAGAGTCAGGCTTTCGCACCACCAATGGAAAACTTCTTTGGAACATCTCAACCATTCTTAGACCTCTTTCATCTTGTTCTATCTTAACATGTCCTCCATGCAAAGACATCCCAAGAACACTCTCTCGAAGTCTAAGATTTCCCTTTGCTTTGTAGGGGTAGGTCTAGTGTGATGGGAGTGGGATTGTGGTAGCTAGGGTGGATGAAAGAGAAACGTAGTGCAAGTGTGTGAGTGTGTGTAAGCAAGATTATCACTCAAGTGAATTGGGTTCCAAGATAGATTAGCTTGGACTCATAAACACAATCTTGAGTATTGACTTAGCTTAGCACATGCTCACCATAGACAAGCATGTAGTGCAAACTTGAAATGTGTTGTTTATTCATCATGAAGTGAGCTTTAAGTAGCCCTACATCTTGACTCCATTACATGTGGGATAATTCCCCCTCTTCCCTCCTTCACTTAGACTCTACGACAAAACCCACACTTTACAATCCTCCTCTTGGGATTTGGACTAAGACAAAATACTAAAGATGCAATATCCACACAGGATGGTAAAATCCACACAGATTGACAAAATACACCCAAGATAATATCCACGCAGAAAAATAAAAGCCCTTCCCTACAAGTAGAGAGGCTGCATCTTCAAAGTATGGTGCCATAGAAGACAAGGTTGTTCTCGCCTTCATCTTCTTCTTTGTCTTCTACCATGTGAGCTGATTCTTTGATATAACTCTTCCCTTTGTAGTTTCTGCTGTTGCTTCTACTATTGCTCCTTTCTCCATTGCTACTGACTCCATTTGAGTAGCATCGAGCAGGAGGATGTCCCTTCTTACCGCATTTGTTGCAAGGTTTATTTGTGTAGCAATCTTTTGCTACGTGTCCCATTCTTCCACATTCATAACACTTTCTTCCATTTGATGATGTCAACGGTGAATATCTTCCCCTTGAGGATGTCGTGACAAAATCCCCTCTTGATGATGTTAACGAGTCTTTTGGCTTTCTTTCTTCTGCTTGAATTGAGTTGATGACATCTTGGAAGGGTGGAACCGGTTCTTTTTCTTCAAGAATGGTGACCAAGTGGTTATAAGAGGGTGGAAGTGCACTTAAAAGCACATCCACTTTGTCATCTTTTGGTACTTTGCATTGGATGTAAGTGAGTTGCGTGACAATGCTCTTAAGCCTATTTACTATGCTAGCAATGTCCTCCCCTTCAACTATAGTGATCTTGTAAAGTTGTCTTTTGAGACTAACCTTACTTCTTTTAGCCCTGGCTCCAAAATTCCTTTCTAGGACATGCCAGGCTTCATGTGCATGCTTACATTCGTCTATGAAATGCACATAGTTGCCATGCAAGGAGGTGATGATGATTCCTAATGATTGTTTGTTGTAAAATCTCCAATTTTTGGGTCTCTTTCAAAAATAAAAAATAGCTTTCAATATCTATTTTGTCAAATTTTGATTTAAGATGCTTAATTGACAGTGTTGGAAGGTTCTAAAGTAAAAAGCAAGGCCGTTTCCATGTTTCAATAGGTTAGACGGACATTTGGTTTAGTTTTAAAAAAATATGCTATTTTTAGCTTTTTCATGCTTTTTATGCTTTTAGGTTTTTTTTTGCAAAAAGCAAGGTTGGATCTTTGATGTACGTGTTCCAGGGAAGCTATGGTTCAATTTTGTAAAAATCTGCTTTTCGAGTGCTTTTCATGCTATTTTAGCTTTTCATGATTTTCAGTGCTTTTTAGTAAAAAGCGAGTCCGTTTTTTTATTTCATTGGACGAGAGAAACCCGTGGTTCAATTTTAGAAAAAAATTACTTTTTTTATTGTTTTTAACGCTATTTTTAGCTTTTTGTGCTTTTCGATGTCTCTGAAAAGCATTGTGCTTTTTATGATGAACTAAACATAAAAAGATTAGTTTTAGTCTCCGCCGGATTAAAAATGATCACCCGGAGCAGAAACGGGACCAAATGGGATTTTTAATGAAATTATTTTTATAAAAAGCGATACTGTAAATACGTCGGAGCAGTATGGGAAATTCATAATTATGTCGGGACATTACGGTGCGGAATACTCTAGCTAAGGTTCCATCAGTTGGCCAGATACTGTTCAATTGGTGAGTTTTACTGGAAAAATTGAATGGTAAGTGGGAGAGTTGACCACCAAACGCTGTGCCACGTTTTTAGAAAAGTCTGAAGTCTTTTCCCAAAAGTAGGAAGCTAATCCTGGCTGAGAGGTAGTGCTAGCTGTAGCTTGGGACACACTCCGGGCCGCATTGGAAAACCTATAAATTGGCAAAGACACCTCAGTTTTCAATGCCGTCTGTTGCGTCTAAAAGCTATACTATACGTATCCATTATACGGAGTGGTGCGAGCTCTTCATCACCATCTCCATAAGCTCTTCTCTCTTGGGAAGAAGAAGAAGAAGAGGAAGAAGGACACTCTCTCTCTAATTGCTTAATATCTCCTCTCTTGTTTCACGGTGTATGTGCTCCGGAAGCTTTCGTGTTGAATACCTCTACGTAGCTCTCATCACCGCTCTCTTGTAGCAAAGCAAGAAGCCTTTCGACAGCCCCTAATCGATTCTAAAGTACGGTGAGAAGCTCTAAACTCCATTGCCATCATCATCTCTCTCTCTCTCTCTATGTCGTTTTGATGTTATGGTATACCTAGATTTTATCATTGCATTAATACATGGTTTCCTGTTTCACTTGGATGGGGCATTTAAAGATTCTCTACATTCTCTCATGTCTCTCTGCACTCTATTTCACCCTCCACTATATTCTCCCTCGCTCTTACTGCAACACGATGTACACATATATTCACCCTCCACAATGTTATATTTTTCTTGAGTACACTTTCATTCATAACACCCATTCAGGGGTAGTACAGTCGCTAGGTGCCTCTGGATGCAATCCGCCTCATGGCCTAAACTCCATGCTTGGTCGGGCGCTAAGAAATCCTCCCCTATGCAAATGCTTACGCAACTCTGATGTATATAGAAAATTGTATAAAGGTGTAAATTGTATATTTTGTGCATACACGCCTAGGGGGGGGTATCTCTCATTTGTCCTTGGCTAAATTCTATGCACTTGCTATGAGTGTAGATGCCCTAGTGTGCATTCCATCGGTGTCGACTAGTTGTTCTAAGGTAGTGCTGATAACATACCCCCCTCCCCGTTGTACTTTTCAATTCCCTTTTCCCTTATTGTGCTAATAGAGGGGTCTTAGCTTAGGAGACTCTCCTAGCCAGTGTCTGCCTCTTTACACGAGCACAAAAATTTGAAATTTATTTGAAGTTTTTGTGCTTGGTTGGATTCATTTTATTGCAAGTTTTGTGTGTGTGTGTGTGTGTGTGTGTGTGTGTGTGTGTGTGAGAGAGAGAGAGAGAGAGAGAGAGAGAGAGAGAGAGAGAGAGAGAGAGAGAGAGAGATTTCTTCCTTTGTGAAGCACCTCTTCATCGGGCTGAAGCCCCTCTTCACAAAGAAGTTATGCTCCTCTGCTTTGCTTTGACATTTAGCCAAGCCGTCGTGGAGTCCAAAGCTTTGAATAGGTTGATGATCCCTTTTTGAATGCTTGTCGTGGTCCCCTTTTGAAGCCTTGCTAGCTTTGAAGGTGATTTCTCTGCTTGAAGCTTTTTTGATGCCTCTGAGTGGGAGCATACCATTAGGGGCCTTGGAGCTTTAAAAGATCAAGGGCAGCTTTGGTTAATTCGGGCAGCGTGAGCAAGGCCACAGGCGGGGGTAGAGTCCGGGCCAGCGGGGGTAGGTGGGCAGGTCCTCCAGGCAGGTGGGGACAGGCGGGCAGGTCCTCCAGGCAGGCGGGTAGACTGCGGCCGACACAAGGGCCATCAGACGTCGTTCCACCCATGCAGGTGGTCGGTGGATGGCTAGACTCCACTCACAGACACGAAGTCGTCCTTCAATCCAGCTTACCGCCTTGGCGAAGTCCGCCAATGGGCGGTCGGTTGGTGGGGAATGAGTTGGGATGGGCCCTCCTTAGAAAACAAAGGTAAACACCCTATAAATCGAGTTCTTTCCCATGGATTGAACAAAAAGGTTTGAGCATTAAATGCATGAAATTATTCGCACACGCGCACGCACAGACACACCCACCTAAACACACTTCCTTGCTGCAGAACACAAAGAAATAGTAGCCACAAACTCTCAAAAAATTTCAAATTTAATTAAACAATTATCCTCACATGAGATGCCCAATTGGAGCATGAGAGGATGCATCGTGAAGCTCATGACATTGGCTACGGATGCACATAAGTGAGGAAGCAAGATAGTGCCATACTTGGGAGTAATGGAACACAAAAAATGGTGCAAAAAGAGAAAACTATTGAGGGAAACACACCTAATAATGAAGCCTAATGCTAATTAACCTCATAATTAGACATGAGAGTAGTGGCCCAAGGGAATTAAAACCAAGAACATGCTCACACTAACTAATATTGATGCTAATTAGTCACAAGGTATGCAATGGGAAGAGAAGAAGAGAAATACCAAGGATTCTAATGACGATTAGAAGATGCCAATCGAACTAACACACAAATGCGTAGTAAAAAAAAAACTAGCTAGCATACCATAAAGCTCTGATACCACTTGATGAGAGTGGGATCGTGCTAGCAGGGGTGGATGAAAGAGAAACATAGTGCAAGTGTGTGTAAGCAAGATTATCATTCAAGTGAACTAGGTTCCAAGATAGATCAGCTTGGACTCATAAACACAAACTTGAGTATTTACGTAGCTTAGCACATGCTCACCATAGACAAGAATGTAGTGCAAACTTGAACTGTGTTGTTTATTCATGAAAGTGAGCTTTAAGGAGCTCTACAACTTGACTCCATTACATGTGGGATAATTCCTCCTCTTCCCGTCTTCACTTAGACTCTAGGACAAAACCCACACTTTACATAGTGGTCCATGCAAAAGAGATGTAGAGAGACATTAGTTATTCTATTACCCTATGAAGTGCATGCATATGTGCACCCTACTTACTGGGATATCCAAATAGGCCAGAAGTTAGGGTCGTGAAGATGCTATCTAGAATTCTTTTCCAATACCACTCTTGTCCTAGATATGAACTCCTCCCATGCAATACAAGCAAGGGATTTTTCTTGTTGCTCTTTTGAAAACATTGGGCATGCATTTAAGGTATTCAGATCTCCAACCATGTGCTACTCAATTGTGTAGAACCCCATGCCCTCAACTTATTATTTCTTTTCATTTCTTTGTTTGCTTATTACTTTTGTTTGATGAAAAACCCTATTCAAAATATTGAAGTTCTCGACAGGCACTTAAGAGGGTACATTTGAGTTGTTTGGAATGCACATCCAAAAGCATATAGCTCACCTTGAATGTTGCAAGAAGGAAAATCTTGTGCTAAGATTGTACGATAAAGTTTTTAGGGTCAACATCTAGGACTTTATTCATGATTGTGACTCCCGATGAATGTGAGATGCAATACCTATAGTTTCTTTATGTGACATCTCAAAAGCACAAAATGTGGGATAATTAATCAATAACGTTTTTTACCAAGATTTTACTTTGGTAGCAAAAGTAATGTCGTCAAGAGATCATAGATACAATGAGTGTTGCCAATGTACAAGGTATGATGAGTGCTGCCAATGCACATACTGCAATGCATTTTGTCCATGTATGGAATGATTGTAAGATTTGAATGAACCATTTTAATGAAGGAAATATGTGCCAATGATTTCATTGATGAATCTAGAAGGACTATAGCGGGATGAAATGCTTAGTACAAGAGATAATAAGGCCAACACAAGAAATGGGCTTGTGAGAGAAAGGTATTAGGGCAACAATGGAAAAGGGCAAGATAGAGATGATTTCAAAAGGAGAATTTCAGTTACTACCCTTGCGAGAAGTGTGGATACTTTGCAGCTCAACATCCAAATAGTGTGAAATGAGAAGTCTGAAGCAAAACCAGTTGAACCAGTTCCAATGAGCGATCACAAGAACTGATAATTGGATTTACCAAATGATCCTATTCAGGAAATGAAACAAACAAAAGAGGCTTAGAGATGGGAAAAGCAGTGGGTTACCTGGAAAGCTAAGGGCAAGACTAAGGAGGTTGATGACTGGCAAGAGCAGAGAACTCTGGAAGCCAAAATCATGAAGAATCGAGCTAAGAAGATGCCAGAGCAACTGAAGTTCTTAGATATCAGAAAAATCCAAAGACAGTTTCCACAACTTCCAGAAGCTCAGGGGAGCAAACCCACAAAAAGTGTATCTGGTAAGGACGAAGCCACAAAGGAAATTGAAGAGTTAGTGAAAGCCACAATAGAGTTCTTGGAAGAGGAGGTCACTAGATCAGAGTTAGCCAAGTTTAAGAAAACAAACTTGAGAAAATTCTCAGAGGCAATTCAATTCCTCACCAAGGGGTCAATCAACCACTAGATGCAAAAGGCATGAAAAGGGATGGCATTGTGAAGACAATCTGTCAGAGGGTAGGTCCTTGAGTTTAGAAAGAAGCTCTAGCAATGAGAAAGATGAAATTTATATAAAGGTCTACAAGAGTATTCAAAAGCTATCCATAGATTTAGATGAAATTAGGTGGATCCTACTAGAGGTTGCAAAATTTATAATGAAATAGAGGAATAAAGCATCAAAAGAAATGGCCATTGACCTATCTAAAATTAAGGGTGATGAAGTACCAATCATCCGGATAGAATACAAGATAAGGAAACAATGGGAACCATTATGGGGTGTCATACTGGATGGTGGAGCATGGGTAAATATATTGGGAACTTCATGTAAGGAAATGAAGCTAGGACTGCTCAAAATAAGGATGGCTAAATAGAGAGTTGTTTAGGGCCCACGAGATTGGTGGAAAATCTATAGATTAGACTTAGGAAAGAGAAGCTCAAAACCAACTTTTTAGTGCTTGATGTTCAAGGAGCATATAATATGCTATTGGGAAGGCCATGGCTTAGGAGTGTGGGAGCCATTCATGACTATGTAGGCTAGACATTAACCATTTAAGGAACCAACAGACATATTTAGGTAAAGACCAAAAATACCAGAAGCTGAAAGAAAGATATGCAACCAAAAGAGCTATGTAGGAAGTATGGGACAAAGAAGATCAAGCAAAATGCTCACATCAATGAACATATTTCCTGTAGCAAAAGCTGATTTGAATGAATTGCTGATCGATAGGGAGAGAGCAAAAAGACAAAGGAAACAATATCCAAAAAACTTCATTGAGTCTAACCCAAGAGAAAGACCAATGACTCTGGATAGAAGGACACCATCAAAATCAAGATAGCCAATTGAAGGCTTCAAATCATAGGGGGGAGTGAGGAGAGTCAAAGGTAGACCAGTGCAAAGAGTTTTGATTGAAGTAGTGAGCGGATGGACAAGGAAGGAGGCTTAGATGAACTTAGAAATGCATTTAATGAATACACAGTAGGAATATGGAAAGACGAGGAGGTGAAATCACTCACAAAAGGAAAAAAGATGGACCAAATTAGTTATTTCCAGATGATCAAGAAATTAAAGAAGGGAACTCGATTCAAAAAAGAATCCCAAAATGGTGAAAATCAATAAGCATCTGAAATTAAAGATCAAAGAGAAGGCCAAGCATCTGTTTAAAAAATAAAAGGATGTGTTTCCTTGGGAACATACATTCCTAAAAGGGGTAGATCTAGAGGTCTATCAACATAGAATACCACAAAAACGAGATGCAAGACCAGTAAGGCTCCAACGGTATGGGATGAATCCTAATTATGCCAAGAAGGTGAAAGACAAAATTGACAATTTACTCTAAAAGCAGGGTCACCACTGAAGTGGTGAACAATGACTGGTTATTTTTTATGGTGGTTGTATCAAAGAAAAATGGAAAGATGAGGGTATGTGTTGGTTATTAGAAGTTGAATTCTCAAACAATCAAAGATCTTAGAAATAATAATTAGTGTAACAGAGTTCATACACTATCTACTAGGAAAGCTATGTCACTTTCATGTTGACCATCAAGCACTCCTCTTTTTGATTAACAAGATGATAATTCAGGGATGATAATAAGATGGATGATGTTCTTGATGGAGTTGAAGCTCAAAATATTCCACAATCCAAGAAAGGGTCCATGGATTTTAACTCAACTCTAAAAAATAGGATGGATGAGTTGTTGCTGAAGTTGGATAAGATAAGATAGAGGGCAATGCTGGAACAGATAGTGGTCCAGTAGAGGGAAGTTTTGGTATGATAGTAAGCTAAAGGTTAGGAAATTCAAGAAGGGAGACTTGGTCTTGTTATACTAGCTCAAGCTATAGGCCCTAAGAAACCTAGTTTGAAAATTGCCTGGTTAAGAGCATATGAGGTTGATTTGATATTCTCAAATGGCACAGTCTCTGACTCAAAGATTTATTTGGATTACTATTGCCAGTGGTCTATAATGGGGCTAAGATCAAGATATATTACTCTAGATCATATGAACCTCTAGCATCAAGACACCACAAGCCATATTTTGAGTTTGAAAACAAGCCATTAGATATGTTCATAAGAAGACCCAATGTAGGGGAACCAGCTAAGGGGAAAGATAGGGGTGATGCCATAAAGATTATCAAATTTTATAATTAGACAATAAAGAATCCAAAGGTGTCTGATTCCTATAACGGTCATTGGTGGTGCATCAAAGACCAAATCTTTTTGAGTATTTTGCTAGTCATCATTAGTAGGACAAACCAACGCATGCATGACACATTATATACAATGGGCATAAGATCAAAAGTACATATTTTAGCTTAATAAAAGATCTTTGCTAAAGCTATGAGGCATGAAATGTTAGAAAAGTTACATAGAGACATTGCTATGTAAGTTTGGACTTGAGGATTGCAAATCTATTGCCACTCCCATGGAAACACGTTTGAAGTTGAGTCTACATGATGCTGGCCATCCTGCTGATGTCACTCTTTATCAAATTACTATTGGCTGCCTCATTTATGTATGCAACACGAAGCCGGTTATTCAGTTTGCAGTCTCACAGGTCAGTAGATTTATGCATAGCCCAAGTGTTACCATATACATGTGTTAGTGATGTGTGTGAACACACTAGGACCGCCGGGGCATTTTTTCCCTCTTTAGGAGGTTTTTCCCCCCGTGCATTGTATATACGCCCATCACTCTAGGGCTATCTATCTTTCCATTGCACACTAAGTAATACACTCTCTATTGTGTGCCTTGAGCTTCCTTCGTCTTCTGCAAGCTGTGTGTGTTTCTCTACAACCCTAATTCCAATAATTGGTATCAGAGTAGGTCACGTCCTCCCGGGCTTAGTCGCCAGCTGCTCCAGCACACACCTGCTCACTTTCTCTGATTTCAGTGAGCTTTGGCAAGTTTTTGCAGGTCGACAAATATTTTGGGTGAGCTCGTAGAGCATGGTCTGCTCAGATTTTTGATTTGGGCTCATTTCGGCCTCCGTTTCCACTACAAGCAGTACTGCACAGGCTATTTCGTCATTTTGTGCAAAATTTCTGTCAGTGCCGTTTTTTGCATAACAGGTGCCTTACAGTCTTCTACGGTTTGTGCTATATAGCACGTGTTGTTCCCGCTCCGTTTCTCCTATTTTCGGGCAGTTTTCACATTAGGTGCAACATTTACCATGGCTGACAACAACAACACAGATGTGTTCAAGATGTTTGCTGCCGAGGACAGGCTGGATGGGGACAACTACCCTATGTGGGCTTATATGATGCAACACGTTCTTGTGTCAAAGGGTGTCTTGAATATTGTGCAGGGCATTGATGTACGTCCTGGTTCTGAGGATGTAGGCGATGTTGAGGATGTTACAGGTCTTGATGCAAGGATTGCTGCTGTTAAAGTTGTTTTGCCTACGGCAGAACAAGCTCGTTGGGATGTTAAGGATGCGCAGGCTCATGCATTAATTGCATTGTCTGTGAAGCGCACCATTGTTCCTCACATTCGTTCAACAAAATCTGCAAAACAGGCTTGGGATATTTTGGCCGGTCTTTATGCAAGTCGCAATGAGGCTAAAATTTCTTTGCTGCGTAAAGAGCTGGAGTCGAAGATTATGCATGAGGAAGATGATATGGACACTTTTCTTGCTAGTGTCAAGGATATCAATGAGCAACTTATTTCTGCAGGTGAAGTCATTTTAGACAGTTCCCTTGTGCAAACTGTTCTTGATGGCTTACCAGATTCTTACTAGACGTTTGCTAGTACTTGGAGACTTATGACCCAAGGAAATTTTGAAGTGGTCAAGTTTGATGCATTATGCACATTGCTGTTGCAACAGTCACTTTCCAGAAAAAATAGGACTAGGCAGCGTGTAGTTGAACAGGCTTTTATTGCTTCTCAAAGAAAGGGTGGTAACAGCAATGCAGCCACTTCTTATGGTTCTGCTGCGAGTGGCAAAAATACCGTTCCTAATGCTTCTGCTGGGAGCACTTCGTCTGGCAATTCTGGTGATAAGGGCAAAAAAAAGATGCCTTGCCATTATTGTAAAGTTAATGATCACTTGATCAAGCAGTGTCCTAAGTTGAAGGAAAAAGAGGCTAAGAAAAAAGAGGGTAGTTCCACTGCAAATGCTGGTTGCACTATAAATGCAGCCATTGTTGAGTCTTCTGTGAAAGGAGACTGTAATGCTGATGTTGATGTAGAATGGGCTTTTAGCGCAGAGTGTACTTACAATCCTGCTATCCATGATGCATGTTTGTCAGTTGCTGCAGATTCACATGTGTGGTATTTCGACAGCAGTGCTACAAAGCACATTACCTCACATTGTGAATTGTTTACCTCTCTCGAGTCTGTCCCTCATAGGAATTCAGTCACTTGTGCCAACAATGCCTCTTATCCAGTTCAGGAGTTGGAAAGATTGTGCTTACTGCTGCTAATGGCAGTTCTTTTGAACTTATTGATGCACTTTATGTACCTGGGATCAAGAAGAATCTCTTTCTATATCTGCACT